>NW_028283423.1:0-136402 GCF_059441005.1 Hippichthys cyanospilos | reverse complement strand
TACGCAAGCAGAAATTTCAATGTACAATGATGTTTTTAAAAAAACAGTCAAAATGTGCTCCACTCGGGCTGAAAACGCTTGTTTGGGACAATACATTAATGTTGACTATAAATCATAAACTAAGCATTTTTCAGCTGAAATAATGAATGTAGTCCTCTTAATTCTTGCTTCTAAAGCATACGCAAACAGAAATTTCAATGTACAATGATGTTTTTAAAAAAACGGTCAAAATGTGCTCCACTCGGGCTGAAAAGGCTTGTTTGGGACATTACATTAATGTTGACTATAAATCATAAACTAAGCATTTTTCAGCTGAAATAATGAATGTAGTCCTCTTAATTCTTGCTTCTAAAGCATACACAAACAGAAAATTCAATGTACAATGATGTTTTTAAAAAAACGGTCAAAATGTGCTCCACTCGGGCTGAAAACGCTGTTGGGGACATTTCATTAATGTTGACTATAAATCATAAACTAAGCATTTTTCAGCTGAAATAATGAATGTAGTCCTCTTAATTCTTGCTTCTAAAGCATACGCAAACAGAAATTTCAATGTACAATGATGTTTTTAAAAAAACGGTCAAAATGTGCTCCACTCGGGCTGAAAACGCTTGTTTGGAACATTTCATTATTGTTGACTATAAATCATAAACTAAGCATTTTTCAGCTGAAATAATGAATGTAGTCCTCTTAATTCTTGCTTCTAAAGCATACGCAAGCAGAAATTTCAATGTACAATGATGTTTTTAAAAAAACAGTCAAAATGTGCTCCACTCGGGCTGAAAACGCTTGTTTGGGACATGACATTAATGTTGACTATAAATCATAAACTAAGCATTTTTCAGCTGAAATAATGAATGTAGTCCTCTTAATTCTTGCTTCTAAAGCATACGCAAGCAGAAATTTCAATGTACAATGATGTTTTTAAAAAAACGGTCAAAATGTGCTCCACTCGGGCTGAAAACGCTTGTTTGGAACATTTCATTAATGTTGACTATAAATCATAAACTAAGCATTTTTCAGCTGAAATAATGAATGTAGTCCTCTTAATTCTTGCTTCTAAAGCATACGCAAGCAGAAATTTCAATGTACAATGATGTTTTTAAAAAAACAGTCAAAATGTGCTCCACTCGGGCTGAAAACGCTTGTTTGGGACAATTCATTAATGTTGACTATAAATCATAAACTAAGCATTTTTCAGCTGAAATAATGAATGTAGTCCTCTTAATTCTTGCTTCTAAAGCATACGCAAACAGAAATTTCAATGTACAATGATGTTTTTAAAAAAACGGTCAAAATGTGCTCCACTCGGGCTGAAAACGCTTGTTTGGGACATTACATTAATGTTGACTATAAATCATAAACTAAGCATTTTTCAGCTGAAATAATGAATGTAGTCCTCTTAATTCTTGCTTCTAAAGCATACACAAACAGACATTTCAATGTACAATGATGTTTTTAAAAAAACGGTCAAAATGTGCTCCACTCGGGCTGAAAACGCTTGTTTGGAACATTTCATTAATGTTGAATATAAATCATAAACTAAGCATTTTTCAGCTGAAATAATGAATGTAGTCCTCTTAATTCTTGCTTCTAAAGCATACGCAAGCAGAAATTTCAATGTACAATGATGTTTTTAAAAAAACAGTCAAAATGTGCTCCACTCGGGCTGAAAACGCTTGTTTGGGACATTACATTAATGTTGACTATAAATCATAAACTAAGCATTTTTCAGCTGAAATAATGAATGTAGTCCTCTTAATTCTTGCTTCTAAAGCATACACAAACAGAAATTTCAATGTACAATGATGTTTTTAAAAAAACGGTCAAAATGTGCTCCACTCGGGCTGAAAACGCTTGTTCGGAACATTTCCTTAATGTTGACTATAAATCATAAACTAAGCATTTTTCAGCTGAAATAATGAATGTAGTCCTCTTAATTCTTGCTTCTAAAGCATACGCAAGCAGAAATTTCAATGTACAATGATGTTTTTAAAAAAAACAGTCAAAATGTGCTCCACTCGGGCTGAAAACGCTGTTGGGGACATTTCATTAATGTTGACTACAAATCAAAAACTAAGCATTTTTCAGCTGAAATAATGAATGTAGTCCTCTTAATTCTTGCTTCTAAAGCATACGCAAGCAGAAATTTCAATGTACAATGATGTTTTTAAAAAAACAGTCAAAATGTGCTCCACTCGGGCTGAAAACGCTGTTGGGGACATTTCATTAATGTTGACTACAAATCAAAAACTAAGCATTTTTCAGCTGAAATAATGAATGTAGTCCTCTTAATTCTTGCTTCTAAAGCATACGCAAGCAGAAATTTCAATGTACAATGATGTTTTTAAAAAAACGGTCAAAATGTGCTCCACTCGGGCTGAAAACGCTTGTTCGGAACATTTCCTTAATGTTGACTATAAATCATAAACTAAGCATTTTTCAGCTGAAATAATGAATGTAGTCCTCTTAATTCTTGCTTCTAAAGCATACACAAGCAGAAATTTCAATGTACAATGATGTTTTTAAAAAAAACAGTCAAAATGCGCTCCACTCGGGCTGAAAACGCTGTTGGGGACATTTCATTAATGTTGACTACAAATCAAAAACTAAGCATTTTTCAGCTGAAATAATGAATGTAGTCCTCTTAATTCTTGCTTCTAAAGCATACGCAAGCAGAAATTTCAATGTACAATGATGTTTTTAAAAAAACAGTCAAAATGTGCTCCACTCGGGCTGAAAACGCTGTTGGGGACATTTCATTAATGTTGACTATAAATCATAAACTAAGCATTTTTCAGCTGAAATAATGAATGTAGTCCTCTTAATTCTTGCTTCTAAAGCATACGCAAGCAGAAATTTCAATGTACAATGATGTTTTTAAAAAAACAGTCAAAATGTGCTCCACTCGGGCTGAAAACGCTTGTTTGGGACATTACATTAATGTTGACTATAAATCATAAACTAAGCATTTTTCAGCTGAAATAATGAATGTAGTCCTCTTAATTCTTGCTTCTAAAGCATACGCAAGCAGAAATTTCAATGTACAATGATGTTTTTAAAAAAAGGGTCAAAATGTGCTCCACTCGGGCTGAAAACGCTTGTTTGGAACATTTCATTAATGTTGACTATAAATCATAAACTAAGCATTTTTCAGCTGAAATAATGAATGTAGTCCTCTTAATTCTCGCTTCTAAAGCATACGCAAGCAGAAATTTCAATGTACAATGATGTTTTTAAAAAAACAGTCAAAATGTGCTCCACTCGGGCTGAAAACGCTTGTTTGGGACATGACATTAATGTTAACTATAAATCATAAACTAAGCATTTTTCAGCTGAAATAATGAATGTAGTCCTCTTAATTCTTGCTTCTAAAGCATACGCAAGCAGAAATTTCAATGTACAATGATGTTTTTAAAAAAACGGTCAAAATGTGCTCCACTCGGGCTGAAAACGCTTGTTTGGGACATTACATTAATGTTGACTATAAAGCATAAACTAAGCATTTTTCAGCTGAAATAATGAATGTAGTCCTCTTAATTCTTGCTTCTAAAGCATACGCAAGCAGAAATTTCAATGTACAATGATGTTTTTAAAAAAAACAGTCAAAATGTGCTCCACTCGGGCTGAAAACGCTGTTGGGGACATTTCATTAATGTTGACTATAAATCATAAACTAAGCATTTTTCAGCTGAAATAATGAATGTAGTCCTCTTAATTCTTGCTTCTAAAGCATACGCAAACAGAAATTTCAATGTACAATGATGTTTTTAAAAAAACGGTCAAAATGTGCTCCACTCGGGCTGAAAACGCTTGTTTGGGACATTACATTAATGTTGACTATAAATCATAAACTAAGCATTTTTCAGCTGAAATAATGAATGTAGTCCTCTTAATTCTTGCTTCTAAAGCATACACAAACAGAAATTTCAATGTACAATGATGTTTTTAAAAAAACGGTCAAAATGTGCTCCACTCGGGCTGAAAACGCTTGTTCGGAACATTTCCTTAATGTTGACTATAAATCATAAACTAAGCATTTTTCAGCTGAAATAATGAATGTAGTCCTCTTAATTCTTGCTTCTAAAGCATACGCAAGCAGAAATTTCAATGTACAATGATGTTTTTAAAAAAAACAGTCAAAATGTGCTCCACTCGGGCTGAAAACGCTGTTGGGGACATTTCATTAATGTTGACTACAAATCAAAAACTAAGCATTTTTCAGCTGAAATAATGAATGTAGTCCTCTTAATTCTTGCTTCTAAAGCATACGCAAGCAGAAATTTCAATGTACAATGATGTTTTTAAAAAAACAGTCAAAATGTGCTCCACTCGGGCTGAAAACGCTTGTTTGGGACATTACATTAATGTTGACTATAAATCATAAACTAAGCATTTTTCAGCTGAAATAATGAATGTAGTCCTCTTAATTCTTGCTTCTAAAGCAGACGCAAGCAGAAATTTCAATGTACAATGATGTTTTTAAAAAAATGGTCAAAATGTGCTCCACTCGGGCTGAAAACGCTTGTTTGGAACATTTCATTAATGTTGACTATAAATCATAAACTAAGCATTTTTCAGCTGAAATAATGAATGTAGTCCTCTTAATTCTTGCTTCTAAAGCATACGCAAGCAGAAATTTCAATGTACAATGATGTTTTTAAAAAAAGGGTCAAAATGTGCTCCACTCGGGCTGAAAACGCTTGTTTGGAACATTTCATTAATGTTGACTATAAATCATAAACTAAGCATTTTTCAGCTGAAATAATGAATGTAGTCCTCTTAATTCTCGCTTCTAAAGCATACGCAAGCAGAAATTTCAATGTACAATGATGTTTTTAAAAAAACAGTCAAAATGTGCTCCACTCGGGCTGAAAACGCTTGTTTGGGACATGACATTAATGTTAACTATAAATCATAAACTAAGCATTTTTCAGCTGAAATAATGAATGTAGTCCTCTTAATTCTTGCTTCTAAAGCATACGCAAGCAGAAATTTCAATGTACAATGATGTTTTTAAAAAAACGGTCAAAATGTGCTCCACTCGGGCTGAAAACGCTTGTTTGGGACATTACATTAATGTTGACTATAAAGCATAAACTAAGCATTTTTCAGCTGAAATAATGAATGTAGTCCTCTTAATTCTTGCTTCTAAAGCATACGCAAGCAGAAATTTCAATGTACAATGATGTTTTTAAAAAAAGGGTCAAAATGTGCTCCACTCGGGCTGAAAACGCTTGTTTGGAACATTTCATTAATGTTGACTATAAATCATAAACTAAGCATTTTTCAGCTGAAATAATGAATGTAGTCCTCTTAATTCTTGCTTCTAAAGCATACGCAAGCAGAAATTTCAATGTACAATGATGTTTTTAAAAAAACAGTCAAAATGTGCTCCACTCGGGCTGAAAACGCTTGTTTGGGACATGACATTAATGTTGACTATAAATCATAAACTAAGCATTTTTCAGCTGAAATAATGAATGTAGTCCTCTTAATTCTTGCTTCTAAACCATACGCAAGCAGAAATTTCAATGTACAATGATGTTTTTAAAAAAAGGGTCAAAATGTGCTCCACTCGGGCTGAAAACGCTTGTTTGGAACATTTCATTAATGTTGACTATAAATCATAAACTAAGCATTTTTCAGCTGAAATAATGAATGTAGTCCTCTTAATTCTTGCTTCTAAAGCATACGCAAGCAGAAATTTCAATGTACAATGATGTTTTTAAAAAAACAGTCAAAATGTGCTCCACTCGGGCTGAAAACGCTTGTTTGGGACATGACATTAATGTTGACTATAAATCATAAACTAAGCATTTTTCAGCTGAAATAATGAATGTAGTCCTCTTAATTCTTGCTTCTAAACCATACGCAAGCAGAAATTTCAATGTACAATGATGTTTTTAAAAAAAGGGTCAAAATGTGCTCCACTCGGGCTGAAAACGCTTGTTTGGAACATTTCATTAATGTTGACTATAAATCATAAACTAAGCATTTTTCAGCTGAAATAATGAATGTAGTCCTCTTAATTCTTGCTTCTAAAGCATACGCAAGCAGAAATTTCAATGTACAATGATGTTTTTAAAAAAACAGTCAAAATGTGCTCCACTCGGGCTGAAAACGCTTGTTTGGGACATGACATTAATGTTGACTATAAATCATAAACTAAGCATTTTTCAGCTGAAATAATGAATGTAGTCCTCTTAATTCTTGCTTCTAAAGCATACGCAAGCAGAAATTTCAATGTACAATGATGTTTTTAAAAAACGGTCAAAATGTGCTCCACTCGGGCTGAAAACGCTTGTTTGGAACATTTCATTAATGTTGACTATAAATCATAAACTAAGCATTTTTCAGCTGAAATAATGAATGTAGTCCTCTTAATTCTTGCTTCTAAAGCATACGCAAGCAGAAATTTCAATGTACAATGATGTTTTTAAAAAAACAGTCAAAATGTGCTCCACTCGGGCTGAAAACGCTTGTTTGGGACAATACATTAATGTTGACTATAAATCATAAACTAAGCATTTTTCAGCTGAAATAATGAATGTAGTCCTCTTAATTCTTGCTTCTAAAGCATACGCAAACAGAAATTTCAATGTACAATGATGTTTTTAAAAAAACGGTCAAAATGTGCTCCACTCGGGCTGAAAACGCTTGTTTGGGACATTACATTAATGTTGACTATAAATCATAAACTAAGCATTTTTCAGCTGAAATAATGAATGTAGTCCTCTTAATTCTTGCTTCTAAAGCATACACAAACAGAAAATTCAATGTACAATGATGTTTTTAAAAAAACGGTCAAAATGTGCTCCACTCGGGCTGAAAACGCTGTTGGGGACATTTCATTAATGTTGACTATAAATCATAAACTAAGCATTTTTCAGCTGAAATAATGAATGTAGTCCTCTTAATTCTTGCTTCTAAAGCATACGCAAACAGAAATTTCAATGTACAATGATGTTTTTAAAAAAACGGTCAAAATGTGCTCCACTCGGGCTGAAAACGCTTGTTTGGAACATTTCATTAATGTTGAATATAAATCATAAACTAAGCATTTTTCAGCTGAAATAATGAATGTAGTCCTCTTAATTCTTGCTTCTAAAGCATACGCAAGCAGAAATTTCAATGTACAATGATGTTTTTAAAAAAACAGTCAAAATGTGCTCCACTCGGGCTGAAAACGCTTGTTTGGGACATGACATTAATGTTGACTATAAATCATAAACTAAGCATTTTTCAGCTGAAATAATGAATGTAGTCCTCTTAATTCTTGCTTCTAAAGCATACGCAAGCAGAAATTTCAATGTACAATGATGTTTTTAAAAAAAGGGTCAAAATGTGCTCCACTCGGGCTGAAAACGCTTGTTTGGAACATTTCATTAATGTTGACTATAAATCATAAACTAAGCATTTTTCAGCTGAAATAATGAATGTAGTCCTCTTAATTCTTGCTTCTAAAGCATACGCAAGCAGAAATTTCAATGTACAATGATGTTTTTAAAAAAACAGTCAAAATGTGCTCCACTCGGGCTGAAAACGCTTGTTTGGGACATGACATTAATGTTGACTATAAATCATAAACTAAGCATTTTTCAGCTGAAATAATGAATGTAGTCCTCTTAATTCTTGCTTCTAAAGCATACGCAAGCAGAAATTTCAATGTACAATGATGTTTTTAAAAAAACAGTCAAAATGTGGTCCACTCGGGCTGAAAACGCTTGTTTGGGACATGACATTAATGTTAACTATAAATCATAAACTAAGCATTTTTCAGCTGAAATAATGAATGTAGTCCTCTTAATTCTTGCTTCTAAAGCATACGCAAGCAGAAATTTCAATGTACAATGATGTTTTTAAAAAAAGGGGCAAAATGTGCTCCACTCGGGCTGAAAACGCTTGTTTGGAACATTTCATTAATGTTGACTATCAATCATAAACTAAGCATCTTTCAGCTGAAATAATGAATGTAGTCCTCTTAATTCTTGCTTCTAAAGCATACGCAAGCAGAAATTTCAATGTACAATGATGTTTTTAAAAAAACAGTCAAAATGTGCTCCACTCGGGCTGAAAACGCTTGTTTGGGACATGACATTAATGTTGACTATAAATCATAAACTAAGCATTTTTCAGCTGAAATAATGAATGTAGTCCTCTTAATTCTTGCTTCTAAAGCATACGCAAGCAGAAATTTCAATGTACAATGATGTTTTTAAAAAAAGGGTCAAAATGTGCTCCACTCGGGCTGAAAACGCTTGTTTGGAACATTTCATTAATGTTGACTATAAATCATAAACTAAGCATTTTTCAGCTGAAATAATGAATGTAGTCCTCTTAATTCTTGCTTCTAAAGCATACGCAAGCAGAAATTTCAATGTACAATGATGTTTTTAAAAAAACAGTCAAAATGTGCTCCACTCGGGCTGAAAACGCTTGTTTGGGACATGACATTAATGTTGACTATAAATCATAAACTAAGCATTTTTCAGCTGAAATAATGAATGTAGTCCTCTTAATTCTTGCTTCTAAAGCATACGCAAGCAGAAATTTCAATGTACAATGATGTTTTTAAAAAAACGGTCAAAATGTGCTCCACTCGGGCTGAAAACGCTTGTTTGGAACATTTCATTAATGTTGACTATAAATCATAAACTAAGCATTTTTCAGCTGAAATAATGAATGTAGTCCTCTTAATTCTTGCTTCTAAAGCATACGCAAGCAGAAATTTCAATGTACAATGATGTTTTTAAAAAAACAGTCAAAATGTGCTCCACTCGGGCTGAAAACGCTTGTTTGGGACAATACATTAATGTTGACTATAAATCATAAACTAAGCATTTTTCAGCTGAAATAATGAATGTAGTCCTCTTAATTCTTGCTTCTAAAGCATACGCAAACAGAAATTTCAATGTACAATGATGTTTTTAAAAAAACGGTCAAAATGTGCTCCACTCGGGCTGAAAAGGCTTGTTTGGGACATTACATTAATGTTGACTATAAATCATAAACTAAGCATTTTTCAGCTGAAATAATGAATGTAGTCCTCTTAATTCTTGCTTCTAAAGCATACACAAACAGAAAATTCAATGTACAATGATGTTTTTAAAAAAACGGTCAAAATGTGCTCCACTCGGGCTGAAAACGCTGTTGGGGACATTTCATTAATGTTGACTATAAATCATAAACTAAGCATTTTTCAGCTGAAATAATGAATGTAGTCCTCTTAATTCTTGCTTCTAAAGCATACGCAAACAGAAATTTCAATGTACAATGATGTTTTTAAAAAAACGGTCAAAATGTGCTCCACTCGGGCTGAAAACGCTTGTTTGGAACATTTCATTATTGTTGACTATAAATCATAAACTAAGCATTTTTCAGCTGAAATAATGAATGTAGTCCTCTTAATTCTTGCTTCTAAAGCATACGCAAGCAGAAATTTCAATGTACAATGATGTTTTTAAAAAAACAGTCAAAATGTGCTCCACTCGGGCTGAAAACGCTTGTTTGGGACATGACATTAATGTTGACTATAAATCATAAACTAAGCATTTTTCAGCTGAAATAATGAATGTAGTCCTCTTAATTCTTGCTTCTAAAGCATACGCAAGCAGAAATTTCAATGTACAATGATGTTTTTAAAAAAACGGTCAAAATGTGCTCCACTCGGGCTGAAAACGCTTGTTTGGAACATTTCATTAATGTTGACTATAAATCATAAACTAAGCATTTTTCAGCTGAAATAATGAATGTAGTCCTCTTAATTCTTGCTTCTAAAGCATACGCAAGCAGAAATTTCAATGTACAATGATGTTTTTAAAAAAACAGTCAAAATGTGCTCCACTCGGGCTGAAAACGCTTGTTTGGGACAATTCATTAATGTTGACTATAAATCATAAACTAAGCATTTTTCAGCTGAAATAATGAATGTAGTCCTCTTAATTCTTGCTTCTAAAGCATACGCAAACAGAAATTTCAATGTACAATGATGTTTTTAAAAAAACGGTCAAAATGTGCTCCACTCGGGCTGAAAACGCTTGTTTGGGACATTACATTAATGTTGACTATAAATCATAAACTAAGCATTTTTCAGCTGAAATAATGAATGTAGTCCTCTTAATTCTTGCTTCTAAAGCATACACAAACAGACATTTCAATGTACAATGATGTTTTTAAAAAAACGGTCAAAATGTGCTCCACTCGGGCTGAAAACGCTTGTTTGGAACATTTCATTAATGTTGAATATAAATCATAAACTAAGCATTTTTCAGCTGAAATAATGAATGTAGTCCTCTTAATTCTTGCTTCTAAAGCATACGCAAGCAGAAATTTCAATGTACAATGATGTTTTTAAAAAAACAGTCAAAATGTGCTCCACTCGGGCTGAAAACGCTTGTTTGGGACATTACATTAATGTTGACTATAAATCATAAACTAAGCATTTTTCAGCTGAAATAATGAATGTAGTCCTCTTAATTCTTGCTTCTAAAGCATACACAAACAGAAATTTCAATGTACAATGATGTTTTTAAAAAAACGGTCAAAATGTGCTCCACTCGGGCTGAAAACGCTTGTTCGGAACATTTCCTTAATGTTGACTATAAATCATAAACTAAGCATTTTTCAGCTGAAATAATGAATGTAGTCCTCTTAATTCTTGCTTCTAAAGCATACGCAAGCAGAAATTTCAATGTACAATGATGTTTTTAAAAAAAACAGTCAAAATGTGCTCCACTCGGGCTGAAAACGCTGTTGGGGACATTTCATTAATGTTGACTACAAATCAAAAACTAAGCATTTTTCAGCTGAAATAATGAATGTAGTCCTCTTAATTCTTGCTTCTAAAGCATACGCAAGCAGAAATTTCAATGTACAATGATGTTTTTAAAAAAACAGTCAAAATGTGCTCCACTCGGGCTGAAAACGCTGTTGGGGACATTTCATTAATGTTGACTACAAATCAAAAACTAAGCATTTTTCAGCTGAAATAATGAATGTAGTCCTCTTAATTCTTGCTTCTAAAGCATACGCAAGCAGAAATTTCAATGTACAATGATGTTTTTAAAAAAACGGTCAAAATGTGCTCCACTCGGGCTGAAAACGCTTGTTCGGAACATTTCCTTAATGTTGACTATAAATCATAAACTAAGCATTTTTCAGCTGAAATAATGAATGTAGTCCTCTTAATTCTTGCTTCTAAAGCATACACAAGCAGAAATTTCAATGTACAATGATGTTTTTAAAAAAAACAGTCAAAATGCGCTCCACTCGGGCTGAAAACGCTGTTGGGGACATTTCATTAATGTTGACTACAAATCAAAAACTAAGCATTTTTCAGCTGAAATAATGAATGTAGTCCTCTTAATTCTTGCTTCTAAAGCATACGCAAGCAGAAATTTCAATGTACAATGATGTTTTTAAAAAAACAGTCAAAATGTGCTCCACTCGGGCTGAAAACGCTGTTGGGGACATTTCATTAATGTTGACTATAAATCATAAACTAAGCATTTTTCAGCTGAAATAATGAATGTAGTCCTCTTAATTCTTGCTTCTAAAGCATACGCAAGCAGAAATTTCAATGTACAATGATGTTTTTAAAAAAACAGTCAAAATGTGCTCCACTCGGGCTGAAAACGCTTGTTTGGGACATTACATTAATGTTGACTATAAATCATAAACTAAGCATTTTTCAGCTGAAATAATGAATGTAGTCCTCTTAATTCTTGCTTCTAAAGCATACGCAAGCAGAAATTTCAATGTACAATGATGTTTTTAAAAAAAGGGTCAAAATGTGCTCCACTCGGGCTGAAAACGCTTGTTTGGAACATTTCATTAATGTTGACTATAAATCATAAACTAAGCATTTTTCAGCTGAAATAATGAATGTAGTCCTCTTAATTCTCGCTTCTAAAGCATACGCAAGCAGAAATTTCAATGTACAATGATGTTTTTAAAAAAACAGTCAAAATGTGCTCCACTCGGGCTGAAAACGCTTGTTTGGGACATGACATTAATGTTAACTATAAATCATAAACTAAGCATTTTTCAGCTGAAATAATGAATGTAGTCCTCTTAATTCTTGCTTCTAAAGCATACGCAAGCAGAAATTTCAATGTACAATGATGTTTTTAAAAAAACGGTCAAAATGTGCTCCACTCGGGCTGAAAACGCTTGTTTGGGACATTACATTAATGTTGACTATAAAGCATAAACTAAGCATTTTTCAGCTGAAATAATGAATGTAGTCCTCTTAATTCTTGCTTCTAAAGCATACGCAAGCAGAAATTTCAATGTACAATGATGTTTTTAAAAAAAACAGTCAAAATGTGCTCCACTCGGGCTGAAAACGCTGTTGGGGACATTTCATTAATGTTGACTATAAATCATAAACTAAGCATTTTTCAGCTGAAATAATGAATGTAGTCCTCTTAATTCTTGCTTCTAAAGCATACGCAAACAGAAATTTCAATGTACAATGATGTTTTTAAAAAAACGGTCAAAATGTGCTCCACTCGGGCTGAAAACGCTTGTTTGGGACATTACATTAATGTTGACTATAAATCATAAACTAAGCATTTTTCAGCTGAAATAATGAATGTAGTCCTCTTAATTCTTGCTTCTAAAGCATACACAAAGAGAAATTTCAATGTACAATGATGTTTTTAAAAAAACGGTCAAAATGTGCTCCACTCGGGCTGAAAACGCTTGTTCGGAACATTTCCTTAATGTTGACTATAAATCATAAACTAAGCATTTTTCAGCTGAAATAATGAATGTAGTCCTCTTAATTCTTGCTTCTAAAGCATACGCAAGCAGAAATTTCAATGTACAATGATGTTTTTAAAAAAAACAGTCAAAATGTGCTCCACTCGGGCTGAAAACGCTGTTGGGGACATTTCATTAATGTTGACTACAAATCAAAAACTAAGCATTTTTCAGCTGAAATAATGAATGTAGTCCTCTTAATTCTTGCTTCTAAAGCATACGCAAGCAGAAATTTCAATGTACAATGATGTTTTTAAAAAAACAGTCAAAATGTGCTCCACTCGGGCTGAAAACGCTTGTTTGGGACATTACATTAATGTTGACTATAAATCATAAACTAAGCATTTTTCAGCTGAAATAATGAATGTAGTCCTCTTAATTCTTGCTTCTAAAGCAGACGCAAGCAGAAATTTCAATGTACAATGATGTTTTTAAAAAAATGGTCAAAATGTGCTCCACTCGGGCTGAAAACGCTTGTTTGGAACATTTCATTAATGTTGACTATAAATCATAAACTAAGCATTTTTCAGCTGAAATAATGAATGTAGTCCTCTTAATTCTTGCTTCTAAAGCATACGCAAGCAGAAATTTCAATGTACAATGATGTTTTTAAAAAAAGGGTCAAAATGTGCTCCACTCGGGCTGAAAACGCTTGTTTGGAACATTTCATTAATGTTGACTATAAATCATAAACTAAGCATTTTTCAGCTGAAATAATGAATGTAGTCCTCTTAATTCTCGCTTCTAAAGCATACGCAAGCAGAAATTTCAATGTACAATGATGTTTTTAAAAAAACAGTCAAAATGTGCTCCACTCGGGCTGAAAACGCTTGTTTGGGACATGACATTAATGTTAACTATAAATCATAAACTAAGCATTTTTCAGCTGAAATAATGAATGTAGTCCTCTTAATTCTTGCTTCTAAAGCATACGCAAGCAGAAATTTCAATGTACAATGATGTTTTTAAAAAAAGGGTCAAAATGTGCTCCACTCGGGCTGAAAACGCTTGTTTGGAACATTTCATTAATGTTGACTATAAATCATAAACTAAGCATTTTTCAGCTGAAATAATGAATGTAGTCCTCTTAATTCTTGCTTCTAAAGCATACGCAAGCAGAAATTTCAATGTACAATGATGTTTTTAAAAAAACAGTCAAAATGTGCTCCACTCGGGCTGAAAACGCTTGTTTGGGACATGACATTAATGTTGACTATAAATCATAAACTAAGCATTTTTCAGCTGAAATAATGAATGTAGTCCTCTTAATTCTTGCTTCTAAAGCATACGCAAGCAGAAATTTCAATGTACAATGATGTTTTTAAAAAAAGGGTCAAAATGTGCTCCACTCGGGCTGAAAACGCTTGTTTGGAACATTTCATTAATGTTGACTATAAATCATAAACTAAGCATTTTTCAGCTGAAATAATGAATGTAGTCCTCTTAATTCTTGCTTCTAAAGCATACACAAACAGAAATTTCAATGTACAATGATGTTTTTAAAAAAAGGGTCAAAATGTGCTCCACTCGGGCTGAAAACGCTTGTTTGGAACATTTCATTAATGTTGACTATAAATCATAAACTAAGCATTTTTCAGCTGAAATAATGAATGTAGTCCTCTTAATTCTTGCTTCTAAAGCATACGCAAACAGAAATTTCAATGTACAATGATGTTTTTAAAAAAACGGTCAAAATGCGCTCCACTCGGGCTGAAAACGCTGTTGGGGACATTTCATTAATGTTGACTACAAATCAAAAACTAAGCATTTTTCAGCTGAAATAATGAATGTAGTCCTCTTAATTCTTGCTTCTAAAGCATACGCAAGCAGAAATTTCAATGTACAATGATGTTTTTAAAAAAACAGTCAAAATGTGCTCCACTCGGGCTGAAAACGCTTGTTTGGGACATGACATTAATGTTGACTATAAATCATAAACTAAGCATTTTTCAGCTGAAATAATGAATGTAGTCCTCTTAATTCTTGCTTCTAAAGCATACGCAAGCAGAAATTTCAATGTACAATGATGTTTTTAAAAAAAGGGTCAAAATGTGCTCCACTCGGGCTGAAAACGCTTGTTTGGAACATTTCATTAATGTTGACTATAAATCATAAACTAAGCATTTTTCAGCTGAAATAATGAATGTAGTCCTCTTAATTCTCGCTTCTAAAGCATACGCAAGCAGAAATTTCAATGTACAATGATGTTTTTAAAAAAAACAGTCAAAATGCGCTCCACTCGGGCTGAAAACGCTGTTGGGGACATTTCATTAATGTTGACTACAAATCAAAAACTAAGCATTTTTCAGCTGAAATAATGAATGTAGTCCTCTTAATTCTTGCTTCTAAAGCATACGCAAGCAGAAATTTCAATGTACGATGATGTTTTTAAAAAAACAGTCAAAATGTGCTCCACTCGGGCTGAAAACGCTGTTGGGGACATTTCATTAATGTTGACTATAAATCATAAACTAAGCATTTTTCAGCTGAAATAATGAATGTAGTCCTCTTAATTCTTGCTTCTAAAGCATACGCAAGCAGAAATTTCAATGTACAATGATGTTTTTAAAAAAACAGTCAAAATGTGCTCCACTCGGGCTGAAAACGCTTGTTTGGGACATTACATTAATGTTGACTATAAATCATAAACTAAGCATTTTTCAGCTGAAATAATGAATGTAGTCCTCTTAATTCTTGCTTCTAAAGCATACGCAAGCAGAAATTTCAATGTACAATGATGTTTTTAAAAAAACAGTCAAAATGTGCTCCACTCGGGCTGAAAACGCTTGTTTGGGACATTACATTAATGTTGACTATAAATCATAAACTAAGCATTTTTCAGCTGAAATAATGAATGTAGTCCTCTTAATTCTTGCTTCTAAAGCATACGCAAGCAGAAATTTCAATGTACAATGATGTTTTTAAAAAAACAGTCAAAATGTGCTCCACTCGGGCTGAAAACGCTTGTTTGGGACATGACATTAATGTTGACTATAAATCATAAACTAAGCATTTTTCAGCTGAAATAATGAATGTAGTCCTCTTAATTCTTGCTTCTAAAGCATACGCAAGCAGAAATTTCAATGTACAATGATGTTTTTAAAAAAAGGGTCAAAATGTGCTCCACTCGGGCTGAAAACGCTTGTTTGGAACATTTCATTAATGTTGACTATAAATCATAAACTAAGCATTTTTCAGCTGAAATAATGAATGTAGTCCTCTTAATTCTCGCTTCTAAAGCATACGCAAGCAGAAATTTCAATGTACAATGATGTTTTTAAAAAAAGGGTCAAAATGTGCTCCACTCGGGCTGAAAACGCTTGTTTGGAACATTTCATTAATGTTGACTATAAATCATAAACTAAGCATTTTTCAGCTGAAATAATGAATGTAGTCCTCTTAATTCTCGCTTCTAAAGCATACGCAAGCAGAAATTTCAATGTACAATGATGTTTTTAAAAAAAACAGTCAAAATGCGCTCCACTCGGGCTGAAAACGCGGTTGGGGACATTTCATTAATGTTGACTACAAATCAAAAACTAAGCATTTTTCAGCTGAAATAATGAATGTAGTCCTCTTAATTCTTGCTTCTAAAGCATACGCAAGCAGAAATTTCAATGTACAATGATGTTTTTAAAAAAACAGTCAAAATGTGCTCCACTCGGGCTGAAAACGCTGTTGGGGACATTTCATTAATGTTGACTATAAATCATAAACTAAGCATTTTTCAGCTGAAATAATGAATGTAGTCCTCTTAATTCTTGCTTCTAAAGCATACGCAAGCAGAAATTTCAATGTACAATGATGTTTTTAAAAAAACAGTCAAAATGTGCTCCACTCGGGCTGAAAACGCTTGTTTGGGACATTACATTAATGTTGACTATAAATCATAAACTAAGCATTTTTCAGCTGAAATAATGAATGTAGTCCTCTTAATTCTTGCTTCTAAAGCATACGCAAGCAGAAATTTCAATGTACAATGATGTTTTTAAAAAAACAGTCAAAATGTGCTCCACTCGGGCTGAAAACGCTTGTTTGGGACATTACATTAATGTTGACTATAAATCATAAACTAAGCATTTTTCAGCTGAAATAATGAATGTAGTCCTCTTAATTCTTGCTTCTAAAGCATAAGCAAACAGAAATTTCAATGTACAATGATGTTTTTAAAAAAACGGTCAAAATGTGCTCCACTCGGGCTGAAAACGCTTGTTCGGAACATTTCCTTAATGTTGACTATAAATCATAAACTAAGCATTTTTCAGCTGAAATAATGAATGTAGTCCTCTTAATTCTTGCTTCTAAAGCATACGCAAGCAGAAATTTCAATGTACAATGATGTTTTTAAAAAAAACAGTCAAAATGCGCTCCACTCGGGCTGAAAACGCTGTTGGGGACATTTCATTAATGTTGACTACAATTCAAAAACTAAGCATTTTTCAGCTGAAATAATGAATGTAGTCCTCTTAATTCTTGCTTCTAAAGCATACGCAAGCAGAAATTTCAATGTACAATGATGTTTTTAAAAAAACAGTCAAAATGTGCTCCACTCGGGCTGAAAACGCTGTTGGGGACATTTCATTAATGTTGACTATAAATCATAAACTAAGCATTTTTCAGCTGAAATAATGAATGTAGTCCTCTTAATTCTTGCTTCTAAAGCATACGCAAGCAGAAATTTCAATGTACAATGATGTTTTTAAAAAAAGGGTCAAAATGTGCTCCACTCGGGCTGAAAACGCTTGTTTGGAACATTTCATTAATGTTGACTATAAATCATAAACTAAGCATTTTTCAGCTGAAATAATGAATGTAGTCCTCTTAATTCTCGCTTCTAAAGCATACGCAAGCAGAAATTTCAATGTACAATGATGTTTTTAAAAAAAACAGTCAAAATGCGCTCCACTCGGGCTGAAAACGCTGTTGGGGACATTTCATTAATGTTGACTACAAATCAAAAACTAAGCATTTTTCAGCTGAAATAATGAATGTAGTCCTCTTAATTCTTGCTTCTAAAGCATACGCAAGCAGAAATTTCAATGTACAATGATGTTTTTAAAAAAACAGTCAAAATGTGCTCCACTCGGGCTGAAAACGCTGTTGGGGACATTTCATTAATGTTGACTATAAATCATAAACTAAGCATTTTTCAGCTGAAATAATGAATGTAGTCCTCTTAATTCTTGCTTCTAAAGCATACGCAAGCAGAAATTTCAATGTACAATGATGTTTTTAAAAAAACAGTCAAAATGTGCTCCACTCGGGCTGAAAACGCTTGTTTGGGACATTACATTAATGTTGACTATAAATCATAAACTAAGCATTTTTCAGCTGAAATAATGAATGTAGTCCTCTTAATTCTTGCTTCTAAAGCATACGCAAGCAGAAATTTCAATGTACAATGATGTTTTTAAAAAAAGGGTCAAAATGTGCTCCACTCGGGCTGAAAACGCTTGTTTGGAACATTTCATTAATGTTGACTATAAATCATAAACTAAGCATTTTTCAGCTGAAATAATGAATGTAGTCCTCTTAATTCTCGCTTCTAAAGCATACGCAAGCAGAAATTTCAATGTACAATGATGTTTTTAAAAAAACAGTCAAAATGTGCTCCACTCGGGCTGAAAACGCTTGTTTGGGACATGACATTAATGTTAACTATAAATCATAAACTAAGCATTTTTCAGCTGAAATAATGAATGTAGTCCTCTTAATTCTTGCTTCTAAAGCATACGCAAGCAGAAATTTCAATGTACAATGATGTTTTTAAAAAAAGGGTCAAAATGTGCTCCACTCGGGCTGAAAACGCTTGTTTGGAACATTTCATTAATGTTGACTATAAATCATAAACTAAGCATTTTTCAGCTGAAATAATGAATGTAGTCCTCTTAATTCTTGCTTCTAAAGCATACGCAAGCAGAAATTTCAATGTACAATGATGTTTTTAAAAAAACAGTCAAAATGTGCTCCACTCGGGCTGAAAACGCTTGTTTGGGACATGACATTAATGTTGACTATAAATCATAAACTAAGCATTTTTCAGCTGAAATAATGAATGTAGTCCTCTTAATTCTTGCTTCTAAAGCATACGCAAGCAGAAATTTCAATGTACAATGATGTTTTTAAAAAAAGGGTCAAAATGTGCTCCACTCGGGCTGAAAACGCTTGTTTGGAACATTTCATTAATGTTGACTATAAATCATAAACTAAGCATTTTTCAGCTGAAATAATGAATGTAGTCCTCTTAATTCTTGCTTCTAAAGCATACACAAACAGAAATTTCAATGTACAATGATGTTTTTAAAAAAAGGGTCAAAATGTGCTCCACTCGGGCTGAAAACGCTTGTTTGGAACATTTCATTAATGTTGACTATAAATCATAAACTAAGCATTTTTCAGCTGAAATAATGAATGTAGTCCTCTTAATTCTTGCTTCTAAAGCATACGCAAACAGAAATTTCAATGTACAATGATGTTTTTAAAAAAACGGTCAAAATGTGCTCCACTCGGGCTGAAAACGCTTGTTTGGGACATTACATTAATGTTGACTATAAATCATAAACTAAGCATTTTTCAGCTGAAATAATGAATGTAGTCCTCTTAATTCTTGCTTCTAAAGCATACGCAAGCAGAAATTTCAATGTACAATGATGTTTTTAAAAAAACAGTCAAAATGTGCTCCACTCGGGCTGAAAACGCTTGTTTGGGACATTACATTAATGTTGACTATAAATCATAAACTAAGCATTTTTCAGCTGAAATAATGAATGTAGTCCTCTTAATTCTTGCTTCTAAAGCATACGCAAACAGAAATTTCAATGTACAATGATGTTTTTAAAAAAACGGTCAAAATGTGCTCCACTCGGGCTGAAAACGCTTGTTCGGAACATTTCCTTAATGTTGACTATAAATCATAAACTAAGCATTTTTCAGCTGAAATAATGAATGTAGTCCTCTTAATTCTTGCTTCTAAAGCATACGCAAGCAGAAATTTCAATGTACAATGATGTTTTTAAAAAAAACAGTCAAAATGCGCTCCACTCGGGCTGAAAACGCTGTTGGGGACATTTCATTAATGTTGACTACAATTCAAAAACTAAGCATTTTTCAGCTGAAATAATGAATGTAGTCCTCTTAATTCTTGCTTCTAAAGCATACGCAAGCAGAAATTTCAATGAACAATGATGTTTTTAAAAAAACAGTCAAAATGTGCTCCACTCGGGCTGAAAACGCTGTTGGGGACATTTCATTAATGTTGACTATAAATCATAAACTAAGCATTTTTCAGCTGAAATAATGAATGTAGTCCTCTTAATTCTTGCTTCTAAAGCATACGCAAGCAGAAATTTCAATGTACAATGATGTTTTTAAAAAAACAGTCAAAATGTGCTCCACTCGGGCTGAAAACGCTTGTTTGGAACATTTCATTAATGTTGACTATAAATCATAAACTAAGCATTTTTCAGCTGAAATAATGAATGTAGTCCTCTTAATTCTTGCTTCTAAAGCATACGCAAGCAGAAATTTCAATGTACAATGATGTTTTTAAAAAAACAGTCAAAATGTGCTCCACTCGGGCTGAAAACGCTTGTTTGGGACATGACATTAATGTTGACTATAAATCATAAACTAAGCATTTTTCAGCTGAAATAATGAATGTAGTCCTCTTAATTCTTGCTTCTAAAGCATACGCAAGCAGAAATTTCAATGTACAATGATGTTTTTAAAAAAAGGGTCGAAATGTGCTCCACTCGGGCTGAAAACGCTTGTTTGGAACATTTCATTAATGTTGACTATAAATCATAAACTAAGCATTTTTCAGCTGAAATAATGAATGTAGTCCTCTTAATTCTTGCTTCTAAAGCATACACAAACAGAAATTTCAATGTACAATGATGTTTTTAAAAAAAGGGTCAAAATGTGCTCCACTCGGGCTGAAAACGCTTGTTTGGAACATTTCATTAATGTTGACTATAAATCATAAACTAAGCATTTTTCAGCTGAAATAATGAATGTAGTCCTCTTAATTCTTGCTTCTAAAGCATACGCAAACAGAAATTTCAATGTACAATGATGTTTTTAAAAAAACGGTCAAAATGTGCTCCACTCGGGCTGAAAACGCTTGTTTGGGACATTACATTAATGTTGACTATAAATCATAAACTAAGCATTTTTCAGCTGAAATAATGAATGTAGTCCTCTTAATTCTTGCTTCTAAAGCATACGCAAGCAGAAATTTCAATGCACAATGATGTTTTTAAAAAAAACAGTCAAAATGTGCTCCACTCGGGCTGAAAACGCTGTTGGGGACATTTCATTAATGTTGACTACAAATCAAAAACTAAGCATTTTTCAGCTGAAATAATGAATGTAGTCCTCTTAATTCTTGCTTCTAAAGCATACGCAAGCAGAAATTTCAATGTACAATGATGTTTTTAAAAAAAGGGTCAAAATGTGCTCCACTCGGGCTGAAAACGCTTGTTTGGAACATTTCATTAATGTTGACTATAAATCATAAACTAAGCATTTTTCAGCTGAAATAATGAATGTAGTCCTCTTAATTCTCGCTTCTAAAGCATACGCAAGCAGAAATTTCAATGTACAATGATGTTTTTAAAAAAAACAGTCAAAATGCGCTCCACTCGGGCTGAAAACGCTGTTGGGGACATTTCATTAATGTTGACTACAAATCAAAAACTAAGCATTTTTCAGCTGAAATAATGAATGTAGTCCTCTTAATTCTTGCTTCTAAAGCATACGCAAGCAGAAATTTCAATGTACAATGATGTTTTTAAAAAAACAGTCAAAATGTGCTCCACTCGGGCTGAAAACGCTGTTGGGGACATTTCATTAATGTTGACTATAAATCATAAACTAAGCATTTTTCAGCTGAAATAATGAATGTAGTCCTCTTAATTCTTGCTTCTAAAGCATACGCAAGCAGAAATTTCAATGTACAATGATGTTTTTAAAAAAACGGTCAAAATGTGCTCCACTCGGGCTGAAAACGCTTGTTTGGGACATTACATTAATGTTGACTATAAATCATAAACTAAGCATTTTTCAGCTGAAATAATGAATGTAGTCCTCTTAATTCTTGCTTCTAAAGCATACGCAAGCAGAAATTTCAATGTACAATGATGTTTTTAAAAAAAGGGTCAAAATGTGCTCCACTCGGGCTGAAAACGCTTGTTTGGAACATTTCATTAATGTTGACTATAAATCATAAACTAAGCATTTTTCAGCTGAAATAATGAATGTAGTCCTCTTAATTCTCGCTTCTAAAGCATACGCAAGCAGAAATTTCAATGTACAATGATGTTTTTAAAAAAACAGTCAAAATGTGCTCCACTCGGGCTGAAAACGCTTGTTTGGGACATGACATTAATGTTAACTATAAATCATAAACTAAGCATTTTTCAGCTGAAATAATGAATGTAGTCCTCTTAATTCTTGCTTCTAAAGCATACGCAAGCAGAAATTTCAATGTACAATGATGTTTTTAAAAAAAGGGTCAAAATGTGCTCCACTCGGGCTGAAAACGCTTGTTTGGAACATTTCATTAATGTTGACTATAAATCATAAACTAAGCATTTTTCAGCTGAAATAATGAATGTAGTCCTCTTAATTCTTGCTTCTAAAGCATACGCAAGCAGAAATTTCAATGTACAATGATGTTTTTAAAAAAACAGTCAAAATGTGCTCCACTCGGGCTGAAAACGCTTGTTTGGGACATTACATTAATGTTGACTATAAATCATAAACTAAGCATTTTTCAGCTGAAATAATGAATGTAGTCCTCTTAATTCTTGCTTCTAAAGCATACGCAAACAGAAATTTCAATGTACAATGATGTTTTTAAAAAAACGGTCAAAATGTGCTCCACTCGGGCTGAAAACGCTTGTTCGGAACATTTCCTTAATGTTGACTATAAATCATAAACTAAGCATTTTTCAGCTGAAATAATGAATGTAGTCCTCTTAATTCTTGCTTCTAAAGCATACGCAAGCAGAAATTTCAATGTACAATGATGTTTTTAAAAAAAACAGTCAAAATGCGCTCCACACGGGCTGAAAACGCTGTTGGGGACATTTCATTAATGTTGACTACAATTCAAAAACTAAGCATTTTTCAGCTGAAATAATGAATGTAGTCCTCTTAATTCTTGCTTCTAAAGCATACGCAAGCAGAAATTTCAATGTACAATGATGTTTTTAAAAAAACAGTCAAAATGTGCTCCACTCGGGCTGAAAACGCTGTTGGGGACATTTCATTAATGTTGACTATAAATCATAAACTAAGCATTTTTCAGCTGAAATAATGAATGTAGTCCTCTTAATTCTTGCTTCTAAAGCATACGCAAGCAGAAATTTCAATGTACAATGATGTTTTTAAAAAAACAGTCAAAATGTGCTCCACTCGGGCTGAAAACGCTTGTTTGGGACATTACATTAATGTTGACTATAAATCATAAACTAAGCATTTTTCAGCTGAAATAATGAATGTAGTCCTCTTAATTCTTGCTTCTAAAGCATACGCAAGCAGAAATTTCAATGTACAATGATGTTTTTAAAAAAAGGGTCAAAATGTGCTCCACTCGGGCTGAAAACGCTTGTTTGGAACATTTCATTAATGTTGACTATAAATCATAAACTAAGCATTTTTCAGCTGAAATAATGAATGTAGTCCTCTTAATTCTCGCTTCTAAAGCATACGCAAGCAGAAATTTCAATGTACAATGATGTTTTTAAAAAAACAGTCAAAATGTGCTCCACTCGGGCTGAAAACGCTTGTTTGGGACATGACATTAATGTTGACTACAATTCAAAAACTAAGCATTTTTCAGCTGAAATAATGAATGTAGTCCTCTTAATTCTTGCTTCTAAAGCATACGCAAGCAGAAATTTCAATGTACAATGATGTTTTTAAAAAAACAGTCAAAATGTGCTCCACTCGGGCTGAAAACGCTGTTGGGGACATTTCATTAATGTTGACTATAAATCATAAACTAAGCATTTTTCAGCTGAAATAATGAATGTAGTCCTCTTAATTCTTGCTTCTAAAGCATACGCAAGCAGAAATTTCAATGTACAATGATGTTTTTAAAAAAACAGTCAAAATGTGCTCCACTCGGGCTGAAAACGCTTGTTTGGGACATGACATTAATGTTGACTATAAATCATAAACTAAGCATTTTTCAGCTGAAATAATGAATGTAGTCCTCTTAATTCTTGCTTCTAAAGCATACGCAAGCAGAAATTTCAATGTACAATGATGTTTTTAAAAAAAGGGTCAAAATGTGCTCCACTCGGGCTGAAAACGCTTGTTTGGAACATTTCATTAATGTTGACTATAAATCATAAACTAAGCATTTTTCAGCTGAAATAATGAATGTAGTCCTCTTAATTCTCGCTTCTAAAGCATACGCAAGCAGAAATTTCAATGTACAATGATGTTTTTAAAAAAACAGTCAAAATGTGCTCCACTCGGGCTGAAAACGCTTGTTTGGGACATGACATTAATGTTGACTATAAATCATAAACTAAGCATTTTTCAGCTGAAATAATGAATGTAGTCCTCTTAATTCTTGCTTCTAAAGCATACGCAAGCAGAAATTTCAATGTACAATGATGTTTTTAAAAAAACAGTCAAAATGTGCTCCACTCGGGCTGAAAACGCTTGTTTGGGACATTACATTAATGTTGACTATAAATCATAAACTAAGCATTTTTCAGCTGAAATAATGAATGTAGTCCTCTTAATTCTTGCTTCTAAAGCATACGCAAACAGAAATTTCAATGTACAATGATGTTTTTAAAAAAACGGTCAAAATGTGCTCCACTCGGGCTGAAAACGCTTGTTTGGGACATTACATTAATGTTGACTATAAATCATAAACTAAGCATTTTTCAGCTGAAATAATGAATGTAGTCCTCTTAATTCTTGCTTCTAAAGCATACACAAACAGAAATTTCAATGTACAATGATGTTTTTAAAAAAACGGTCAAAATGTGCTCCACTCGGGCTGAAAACGCTTGTTTGGAACATTTCATTAATGTTGACTATAAATCATAAACTAAGCATTTTTCAGCTGAAATAATGAATGTAGTCCTCTTAATTCTTGCTTCTAAAGCATACGCAAGCAGAAATTTCAATGTACAATGATGTTTTTAAAAAAAACAGTCAAAATGTGCTCCACTCGGGCTGAAAACGCTTGTTTGGAACATTTCATTAATGTTGACTATAAATCATAAACTAAGCATTTTTCAGCTGAAATAATGAATGTAGTCCTCTTAATTCTTGCTTCTAAAGCATACGCAAGCAGAAATTTCAATGTACAATGATGTTTTTAAAAAAAACTGTCAAAATGTGCTCCACTCGGGCTGAAAACGCTGTTGGGGACATTTCATTAATGTTGACTATAAATCATAAACTAAGCATTTTTCAGCTGAAATAATGAATGTAGTCCTCTTAATTCTTGCTTCTAAAGCATACGCAAGCAGAAATTTCAATGTACAATGATGTTTTTAAAAAAAGGGTCAAAATGTGCTCCACTCGGGCTGAAAACGCTTGTTGGGGACATTTCATTAATGTTGACTATAAATCATAAACTAAGCATTTTTCAGCTGAAATAATGAATGTAGTCCTCTTAATTCTTGCTTCTAAAGCATACGCAAACAGAAATTTCAATGTACAATGATGTTTTTAAAAAAAACAGTCAAAATGTGCTCCACTCGGGCTGAAAACGCTGTTGGGGACATTTCATTAATGTTGACTATAAATCATAAACTAAGCATTTTTCAGCTGAAATAATGAATGTAGTCCTCTTAATTCTTGCTTCTAAAGCATACGCAAACAGAAATTTCAATGTACAATGATGTTTTTAAAAAAACGGTCAAAATGTGCTCCACTCGGGCTGAAAACGCTTGTTTGGGACATTACATTAATGTTGACTATAAATCATAAACTAAGCATTTTTCAGCTGAAATAATGAATGTAGTCCTCTTAATTCTTGCTTCTAAAGCATACACAAACAGAAATTTCAATGTACAATGATGTTTTTAAAAAAACGGTCAAAATGTGCTCCACTCGGGCTGAAAACGCTTGTTTGGAACATTTCATTAATGTTGACTATAAATCATAAACTAAGCATTTTTCAGCTGAAATAATGAATGTAGTCCTCTTAATTCTTGCTTCTAAAGCATACACAAACAGAAATTTCAATGTACAATGATGTTTTTAAAAAAACGGTCAAAATGTGCTCCACTCGGGCTGAAAACGCTTGTTTGGAACATTTCATTAATGTTGACTATATATCATAAACTAAGCATTTTTCAGCTGAAATAATGAATGTAGTCCTCTTAATTCTTGCTTCTAAAGCATACGCAAGCAGAAATTTCAATGTACAATGATGTTTTTAAAAAAACAGTCAAAATGTGCTCCACTCGGGCTGAAAACGCTGTTGGGGACATTTCATTAATGTTGACTATAAATCATAAACTAAGCATTTTTCAGCTGAAATAATGAATGTAGTCCTCTTAATTCTTGCTTCTAAAGCATACGCAAGCAGAAATTTCAATGTACAATGATGTTTTTAAAAAAAACAGTCAAAATGCGCTCCACTCGGGCTGAAAACGCTGTTGGGGACATTTCATTAATGTTGACTACAAATCAAAAACTAAGCATTTTTCAGCTGAAATAATGAATGTAGTCCTCTTAATTCTTGCTTCTAAAGCATACGCAAGCAGAAATTTCAATGTACAATGATGTTTTTAAAAAAACAGTCAAAATGTGCTCCACTCGGGCTGAAAACGCTGTTGGGGACATTTCATTAATGTTGACTATAAATCATAAACTAAGCATTTTTCAGCTGAAATAATGAATGTAGTCCTCTTAATTCTTGCTTCTAAAGCATACGCAAGCAGAAATTTCAATGTACAATGATGTTTTTAAAAAAACAGTCAAAATGTGCTCCACTCGGGCTGAAAACGCTTGTTTGGGACATTACATTAATGTTGACTATAAATCATAAACTAAGCATTTTTCAGCTGAAATAATGAATGTAGTCCTCTTAATTCTTGCTTCTAAAGCATACGCAAGCAGAAATTTCAATGTACAATGATGTTTTTAAAAAAAGGGTCAAAATGTGCTCCACTCGGGCTGAAAACGCTTGTTTGGAACATTTCATTAATGTTGACTATAAATCATAAACTAAGCATTTTTCAGCTGAAATAATGAATGTAGTCCTCTTAATTCTCGCTTCTAAAGCATACGCAAGCAGAAATTTCAATGTACAATGATGTTTTTAAAAAAACAGTCAAAATGTGCTCCACTCGGGCTGAAAACGCTTGTTTGGGACAAGACATTAATGTTAACTATAAATCATAAACTAAGCATTTTTCAGCTGAAATAATGAATGTAGTCCTCTTAATTCTTGCTTCTAAAGCATACGCAAGCAGAAATTTCAATGTACAATGATGTTTTTAAAAAAAGGGTCAAAATGTGCTCCACTCGGGCTGAAAACGCTTGTTTGGAACATTTCATTAATGTTGACTATAAATCATAAACTAAGCATTTTTCAGCTGAAATAATGAATGTAGTCCTCTTAATTCTTGCTTCTAAAGCATACGCAAGCAGAAATTTCAATGTACAATGATGTTTTTAAAAAAACAGTCAAAATGTGCTCCACTCGGGCTGAAAACGCTTGTTTGGGACATGACATTAATGTTGACTATAAATCATAAACTAAGCATTTTTCAGCTGAAATAATGAATGTAGTCCTCTTAATTCTTGCTTCTAAAGCATACGCAAGCAGAAATTTCAATGTACAATGATGTTTTTAAAAAAAACGGTCAAAATGTGCTCCACTCGGGCTGAAAACGCTTGTTTGGAACATTTCATTAATGTTGACTATAAATCATAAACTAAGCATTTTTCAGCTGAAATAATGAATGTAGTCCTCTTAATTCTTGCTTCTAAAGCATACGCAAGCAGAAATTTCAATGTACAATGATGTTTTTAAAAAAACAGTCAAAATGTGCTCCACTCGGGCTGAAAACGCTTGTTTGGGACATTACATTAATGTTGACTATAAATCATAAACTAAGCATTTTTCAGCTGAAATAATGAATGTAGTCCTCTTAATTCTTGCTTCTAAAGCATACGCAAACAGAAATTTCAATGTACAATGATGTTTTTAAAAAAACGGTCAAAATGTGCTCCACTCGGGCTGAAAACGCTTGTTTGGGACATTACATTAATGTTGACTATAAATCATAAACTAAGCATTTTTCAGCTGAAATAATGAATGTAGTCCTCTTAATTCTTGCTTCTAAAGCATACACAAACAGAAATTTCAATGTACAATGATGTTTTTAAAAAAACGGTCAAAATGTGCTCCACTCGGGCTGAAAACGCTTGTTTGGAACATTTCATTAATGTTGACTATATATCATAAACTAAGCATTTTTCAGCTGAAATAATGAATGTAGTCCTCTTAATTCTTGCTTCTAAAGCATACGCAAGCAGAAATTTCAATGTACAATGATGTTTTTAAAAAAAACAGTCAAAATGTGCTCCACTCGGGCTGAAAACGCTGTTGGGGACATTTCATTAATGTTGACTATAAATCATAAACTAAGCATTTTTCAGCTGAAATAATGAATGTAGTCCTCTTAATTCTTGCTTCTAAAGCATACGCAAACAGAAATTTCAATGTACAATGATGTTTTTAAAAAAACGGTCAAAATGTGCTCCACTCGGGCTGAAAACGCTTGTTTGGGACATTACATTAATGTTGACTATAAATCATAAACTAAGCATTTTTCAGCTGAAATAATGAATGTAGTCCTCTTAATTCTTGCTTCTAAAGCATACACAAACAGAAATTTCAATGTACAATGATGTTTTTAAAAAAACGGTCAAAATGTGCTCCACTCGGGCTGAAAACGCTTGTTTGGAACATTTCATTAATGTTGACTATAAATCATAAACTAAGCATTTTTCAGCTGAAATAATGAATGTAGTCCTCTTAATTCTTGCTTCTAAAGCATACACAAACAGAAATTTCAATGTACAATGATGTTTTTAAAAAAACGGTCAAAATGTGCTCCACTCGGGCTGAAAACGCTTGTTTGGAACATTTCATTAATGTTGACTATATATCATAAACTAAGCATTTTTCAGCTGAAATAATGAATGTAGTCCTCTTAATTCTTGCTTCTAAAGCATACGCAAGCAGAAATTTCAATGTACAATGATGTTTTTAAAAAAAACAGTCAAAATGTGCTCCACTCGGGCTGAAAACGCTGTTGGGGACATTTCATTAATGTTGACTATAAATCATAAACTAAGCATTTTTCAGCTGAAATAATGAATGTAGTCCTCTTAATTCTTGCTTCTAAAGCATACGCAAACAGAAATTTCAATGTACAATGATGTTTTTAAAAAAACGGTCAAAATGTGCTCCACTCGGGCTGAAAACGCTTGTTTGGGACATTACATTAATGTTGACTATAAATCATAAACTAAGCATTTTTCAGCTGAAATAATGAATGTAGTCCTCTTAATTCTTGCTTCTAAAGCATACACAAACAGAAATTTCAATGTACAATGATGTTTTTAAAAAAACGGTCAAAATGTGCTCCACTCGGGCTGAAAACGCTTGTTTGGAACATTTCATTAATGTTGACTATAAATCATAAACTAAGCATTTTTCAGCTGAAATAATGAATGTAGTCCTCTTAATTCTTGCTTCTAAAGCATACGCAAACAGAAATTTCAATGTACAATGATGTTTTTAAAAAAACGGTCAAAATGTGCTCCACTCGGGCTGAAAACGCTTGTTCGGAACATTTCCTTAATGTTGACTATAAATCATAAACTAAGCATTTTTTAGCTGAAATAATGAATGTAGTCCTCTTAATTCTTGCTTCTAAAGCATACGCAAGCAGAAATTTCAATGTACAATGATGTTTTTAAAAAAAACAGTCAAAATGCGCTCCACTCGGGCTGAAAACGCTGTTGGGGACATTTCATTAATGTTGACTACAAATCAAAAACTAAGCATTTTTCAGCTGAAATAATGAATGTAGTCCTCTTAATTCTTGCTTCTAAAGCATACGCAAGCAGAAATTTCAATGTACAATGATGTTTTTAAAAAAACAGTCAAAATGTGCTCCACTCGGGCTGAAAACGCTGTTGGGGACATTTCATTAATGTTGACTATAAATCATAAACTAAGCATTTTTCAGCTGAAATAATGAATGTAGTCCTCTTAATTCTTGCTTCTAAAGCATACGCAAGCAGAAATTTCAATGTACAATGATGTTTTTAAAAAAACAGTCAAAATGTGCTCCACTCGGGCTGAAAACGCTTGTTTGGGACATGACATTAATGTTGACTATAAATCATAAACTAAGCATTTTTCAGCTGAAATAATGAATGTAGTCCTCTTAATTCTTGCTTCTAAAGCATACGCAAGCAGAAATTTCAATGTACAATGATGTTTTTAAAAAAAGGGTCAAAATGTGCTCCACTCGGGCTGAAAACGCTTGTTTGGAACATTTCATTAATGTTGACTATAAATCATAAACTAAGCATTTTTCAGCTGAAATAATGAATGTAGTCCTCTTAATTCTCGCTTCTAAAGCATACGCAAGCAGAAATTTCAATGTACAATGATGTTTTTAAAAAAACAGTCAAAATGTGCTCCACTCGGGCTGAAAACGCTTGTTTGGGACATGACATTAATGTTAACTATAAATCATAAACTAAGCATTTTTCAGCTGAAATAATGAATGTAGTCCTCTTAATTCTTGCTTCTAAAGCATACGCAAACAGAAATTTCAATGTACAATGATGTTTTTAAAAAAACGGTCAAAATGTGCTCCACTCGGGCTGAAAACGCTTGTTTGGGACATTACATTAATGTTGACTATAAATCATAAACTAAGCATTTTTCAGCTGAAATAATGAATGTAGTCCTCTTAATTCTTGCTTCTAAAGCATACGCAAGCAGAAATTTCAATGTACAATGATGTTTTTAAAAAAAACAGTCAAAATGTGCTCCACTCGGGCTGAAAACGCTGTTGGGGACATTTCATTAATGTTGACTACAAATCAAAAACTAAGCATTTTTCAGCTGAAATAATGAATGTAGTCCTCTTAATTCTTGCTTCTAAAGCATACGCAAGCAGAAATTTCAATGTACAATGATGTTTTTAAAAAAACAGTCAAAATGTGCTCCACTCGGGCTGAAAACGCTGTTGGGGACATTTCATTAATGTTGACTATAAATCATAAACTAAGCATTTTTCAGCTGAAATAATGAATGTAGTCCTCTTAATTCTTGCTTCTAAAGCATACGCAAGCAGAAATTTCAATGTACAATGATGTTTTTAAAAAAACAGTCAAAATGTGCTCCACTCGGGCTGAAAACGCTTGTTTGGGACATGACATTAATGTTGACTATAAATCATAAACTAAGCATTTTTCAGCTGAAATAATGAATGTAGTCCTCTTAATTCTTGCTTCTAAAGCATACGCAAACAGAAATTTCAATGTACAATGATGTTTTTAAAAAAACGGTCAAAATGTGCTCCACTCGGGCTGAAAACGCTTGTTCGGAACATTTCCTTAATGTTGACTATAAATCATAAACTAAGCATTTTTTAGCTGAAATAATGAATGTAGTCCTCTTAATTCTTGCTTCTAAAGCATACGCAAGCAGAAATTTCAATGTACAATGATGTTTTTAAAAAAAACAGTCAAAATGCGCTCCACTCGGGCTGAAAACGCTGTTGGGGACATTTCATTAATGTTGACTACAAATCAAAAACTAAGCATTTTTCAGCTGAAATAATGAATGTAGTCCTCTTAATTCTTGCTTCTAAAGCATACGCAAGCAGAAATTTCAATGTACAATGATGTTTTTAAAAAAACAGTCAAAATGTGCTCCACTCGGGCTGAAAACGCTGTTGGGGACATTTCATTAATGTTGACTATAAATCATAAACTAAGCATTTTTCAGCTGAAATAATGAATGTAGTCCTCTTAATTCTTGCTTCTAAAGCATACGCAAGCAGAAATTTCAATGTACAATGATGTTTTTAAAAAAACAGTCAAAATGTGCTCCACTCGGGCTGAAAACGCTTGTTTGGGACATGACATTAATGTTGACTATAAATCATAAACTAAGCATTTTTCAGCTGAAATAATGAATGTAGTCCTCTTAATTCTTGCTTCTAAAGCATACGCAAGCAGAAATTTCAATGTACAATGATGTTTTTAAAAAAAGGGTCAAAATGTGCTCCACTCGGGCTGAAAACGCTTGTTTGGAACATTTCATTAATGTTGACTATAAATCATAAACTAAGCATTTTTCAGCTGAAATAATGAATGTAGTCCTCTTAATTCTCGCTTCTAAAGCATACGCAAGCAGAAATTTCAATGTACAATGATGTTTTTAAAAAAACAGTCAAAATGTGCTCCACTCGGGCTGAAAACGCTTGTTTGGGACATGACATTAATGTTAACTATAAATCATAAACTAAGCATTTTTCAGCTGAAATAATGAATGTAGTCCTCTTAATTCTTGCTTTTAAAGCATACGCAAGCAGAAATTTCAATGTACAATGATGTTTTTAAAAAAACAGTCAAAATGTGCTCCACTCGGGCTGAAAACGCTGTTGGGGACATTTCATTAATGTTGACTATAAATCATAAACTAAGCATTTTTCAGCTGAAATAATGAATGTAGTCCTCTTAATTCTTGCTTCTAAAGCATACGCAAGCAGAAATTTCAATGTACAATGATGTTTTTAAAAAAACAGTCAAAATGTGCTCCACTTGGGCTGAAAACGCTTGTTTGGGACATTACATTAATGTTGACTATAAATCATAAACTAAGCATTTTTCAGCTGAAATAATGAATGTAGTCCTCTTAATTCTTGCTTCTAAAGCATACGCAAACAGAAATTTCAATGTACAATGATGTTTTTAAAAAAACGGTCAAAATGTGCTCCACTCGGGCTGAAAACGCTTGTTCGGAACATTTCCTTAATGTTGACTATAAATCATAAACTAAGCATTTTTCAGCTGAAATAATGAATGTAGTCCTCTTAATTCTTGCTTCTAAAGCATACGCAAGCAGAAATTTCAATGTACAATGATGTTTTTAAAAAAAACAGTCAAAATGCGCTCCACTCGGGCTGAAAACGCTGTTGGGGACATTTCATTAATGTTGACTACAAATCAAAAACTAAGCATTTTTCAGCTGAAATAATGAATGTAGTCCTCTTAATTCTTGCTTCTAAAGCATACGCAAGCAGAAATTTCAATGTACAATGATGTTTTTAAAAAAACAGTCAAAATGTGCTCCACTCGGGCTGAAAACGCTGTTGGGGACATTTCATTAATGTTGACTATAAATCATAAACTAAGCATTTTTCAGCTGAAATAATGAATGTAGTCCTCTTAATTCTTGCTTCTAAAGCATACGCAAGCAGAAATTTCAATGTACAATGATGTTTTTAAAAAAACAGTCAAAATGTGCTCCACTCGGGCTGAAAACGCTTGTTTGGGACATTACATTAATGTTGACTATAAATCATAAACTAAGCATTTTTCAGCTGAAATAATGAATGTAGTCCTCTTAATTCTTGCTTCTAAAGCATACGCAAGCAGAAATTTCAATGTACAATGATGTTTTTAAAAAAAGGGTCAAAATGTGCTCCACTCGGGCTGAAAACGCTTGTTTGGAACATTTCATTAATGTTGACTATAAATCATAAACTAAGCATTTTTCAGCTGAAATAATGAATGTAGTCCTCTTAATTCTCGCTTCTAAAGCATACGCAAGCAGAAATTTCAATGTACAATGATGTTTTTAAAAAAACAGTCAAAATGTGCTCCACTCGGGCTGAAAACGCTTGTTTGGGACATGACATTAATGTTAACTATAAATCATAAACTAAGCATTTTTCAGCTGAAATAATGAATGTAGTCCTCTTAATTCTTGCTTCTAAAGCATACGCAAGCAGAAATTTCAATGTACAATGATGTTTTTAAAAAAACGGTCAAAATGTGCTCCACTCGGGCTGAAAACGCTTGTTTGGGACATTACATTAATGTTGACTATAAATCATAAACTAAGCATTTTTCAGCTGAAATAATGAATGTAGTCCTCTTAATTCTTGCTTCTAAAGCATACGCAAGCAGAAATTTCAATGTACAATGATGTTTTTAAAAAAAACAGTCAAAATGTGCTCCACTCGGGCTGAAAACGCTGTTGGGGACATTTCATTAATGTTGACTATAAATCATAAACTAAGCATTTTTCAGCTGAAATAATGAATGTAGTCCTCTTAATTCTTGCTTCTAAAGCATACGCAAACAGAAATTTCAATGTACAATGATGTTTTTAAAAAAACGGTCAAAATGTGCTCCACTCGGGCTGAAAACGCTTGTTTGGGACATTACATTAATGTTGACTATAAATCATAAACTAAGCATTTTTCAGCTGAAATAATGAATGTAGTCCTCTTAATTCTTGCTTCTAAAGCATACACAAACAGAAATTTCAATGTACAATGATGTTTTTAAAAAAACGGTCAAAATGTGCTCCACTCGGGCTGAAAACGCTTGTTCGGAACATTTCCTTAATGTTGACTATAAATCATAAACTAAGATTTTTTCAGCTGAAATAATGAATGTAGTCCTCTTAATTCTTGCTTCTAAAGCATACGCAAGCAGAAATTTCAATGTACAATGATGTTTTTAAAAAAAACAGTCAAAATGCGCTCCACTCGGGCTGAAAACGCTGTTGGGGACATTTCATTAATGTTGACTACAAATCAAAAACTAAGCATTTTTCAGCTGAAATAATGAATGTAGTCCTCTTAATTCTTGCTTCTAAAGCATACGCAAGCAGAAATTTCAATGTACAATGATGTTTTTAAAAAAACAGTCAAAATGTGCTCCACTCGGGCTGAAAACGCTGTTGGGGACATTTCATTAATGTTGACTACAAATCAAAAACTAAGCATTTTTCAGCTGAAATAATGTATGTAGTCCTCTTATTTCTTGCTTCTAAAGCATACGCAAGCAGAAATTTCAATGTACAATGATGTTTTTAAAAAAACGGTCAAAATGTGCTCCACTCGGGCTGAAAACGCTTGTTCGGAACATTTCCTTAATGTTGACTATAAATCATAAACTAAGCATTTTTCAGCTGAAATAATGAATGTAGTCCTCTTAATTCTTGCTTCTAAAGCATACGCAAGCAGAAATTTCAATGTACAATGATGTTTTTAAAAAAACAGTCAAAATGCGCTCCACTCGGGCTGAAAACGCTGTTGGGGACATTTCATTAATGTTGACTACAAATCAAAAACTAAGCATTTTTCAGCTGAAATAATGAATGTAGTCCTCTTAATTCTTGCTTCTAAAGCATACGCAAGCAGAAATTTCAATGTACAATGATGTTTTTAAAAAAACGGTCAAAATGTGCTCCACTCGGGCTGAAAACGCTTGTTTGGGACATGACATTAATGTTAACTATAAATCATAAACTAAGCATTTTTCAGCTGAAATAATGAATGTAGTCCTCTTAATTCTTGCTTCTAAAGCATACGCAAGCAGAAATTTCAATGTACAATGATGTTTTTAAAAAAACGGTCAAAATGTGCTCCACTCGGGCTGAAAACGCTTGTTTGGGACATTACATTAATGTTGACTATAAATCATAAACTAAGCATTTTTCAGCTGAAATAATGAATGTAGTCCTCTTAATTCTTGCTTCTAAAGCATACGCAAGCAGAAATTTCAATGTACAATGATGTTTTTAAAAAAAACAGTCAAAATGTGCTCCACTCGGGCTGAAAACGCTGTTGGGGACATTTCATTAATGTTGACTATAAATCATAAACTAAGCATTTTTCAGCTGAAATAATGAATGTAGTCCTCTTAATTCTTGCTTCTAAAGCATATGCAAACAGAAATTTCAATGTACAATGATGTTTTTAAAAAAACGGTCAAAATGTGCTCCACTCGGGCTGAAAACGCTTGTTTGGGACATTACATTAATGTTGACTATAAATCATAAACTAAGCATTTTTCAGCTGAAATAATGAATGTAGTCCTCTTAATTCTTGCTTCTAAAGCATACGCAAACAGAAATTTCAATGTACAATGATGTTTTTAAAAAAACGGTCAAAATGTGCTCCACTCGGGCTGAAAACGCTTGTTCGGAACATTTCCTTAATGTTGACTATAAATCATAAACTAAGCATTTTTCAGCTGAAATAATGAATGTAGTCCTCTTAATTCTTGCTTCTAAAGCATACGCAAGCAGAAATTTCAATGTACAATGATGTTTTTAAAAAAAACAGTCAAAATGCGCTCCACTCGGGCTGAAAACGCTGTTGGGGACATTTCATTAATGTTGACTACAAATCAAAAACTAAGCATTTTTCAGCTGAAATAATGAATGTAGTCCTCTTAATTCTTGCTTCTAAAGCATACGCAAGCAGAAATTTCAATGTACAATGATGTTTTTAAAAAAAGGGTCAAAATGTGCTCCACTCGGGCTGAAAACGCTTGTTTGGAACATTTCATTAATGTTGACTATAAATCATAAACTAAGCATTTTTCAGCTGAAATAATGAATGTAGTCCTCTTAATTCTCGCTTCTAAAGCATACGCAAGCAGAAATTTCAATGTACAATGATGTTTTTAAAAAAACAGTCAAAATGTGCTCCACTCGGGCTGAAAACGCTTGTTTGGGACAAGACATTAATGTTAACTATAAATCATAAACTAAGCATTTTTCAGCTGAAATAATGAATGTAGTCCTCTTAATTCTTGCTTCTAAAGCATACGCAAGCAGAAATTTCAATGTACAATGATGTTTTTAAAAAAAGGGTCAAAATGTGCTCCACTCGGGCTGAAAACGCTTGTTTGGAACATTTCATTAATGTTGACTATAAATCATAAACTAAGCATTTTTCAGCTGAAATAATGAATGTAGTCCTCTTAATTCTTGCTTCTAAAGCATACGCAAGCAGAAATTTCAATGTACAATGATGTTTTTAAAAAAACAGTCAAAATGTGCTCCACTCGGGCTGAAAACGCTTGTTTGGGACATGACATTAATGTTGACTATAAATCATAAACTAAGCATTTTTCAGCTGAAATAATGAATGTAGTCCTCTTAATTCTTGCTTCTAAAGCATACGCAAGCAGAAATTTCAATGTACAATGATGTTTTTAAAAAAAACGGTCAAAATGTGCTCCACTCGGGCTGAAAACGCTTGTTTGGAACATTTCATTAATGTTGACTATAAATCATAAACTAAGCATTTTTCAGCTGAAATAATGAATGTAGTCCTCTTAATTCTTGCTTCTAAAGCATACGCAAGCAGAAATTTCAATGTACAATGATGTTTTTAAAAAAACAGTCAAAATGTGCTCCACTCGGGCTGAAAACGCTTGTTTGGGACATTACATTAATGTTGACTATAAATCATAAACTAAGCATTTTTCAGCTGAAATAATGAATGTAGTCCTCTTAATTCTTGCTTCTAAAGCATACGCAAACAGAAATTTCAATGTACAATGATGTTTTTAAAAAAACGGTCAAAATGTGCTCCACTCGGGCTGAAAACGCTTGTTTGGGACATTACATTAATGTTGACTATAAATCATAAACTAAGCATTTTTCAGCTGAAATAATGAATGTAGTCCTCTTAATTCTTGCTTCTAAAGCATACACAAACAGAAATTTCAATGTACAATGATGTTTTTAAAAAAACGGTCAAAATGTGCTCCACTCGGGCTGAAAACGCTTGTTTGGAACATTTCATTAATGTTGACTATATATCATAAACTAAGCATTTTTCAGCTGAAATAATGAATGTAGTCCTCTTAATTCTTGCTTCTAAAGCATACGCAAGCAGAAATTTCAATGTACAATGATGTTTTTAAAAAAAACAGTCAAAATGTGCTCCACTCGGGCTGAAAACGCTGTTGGGGACATTTCATTAATGTTGACTATAAATCATAAACTAAGCATTTTTCAGCTGAAATAATGAATGTAGTCCTCTTAATTCTTGCTTCTAAAGCATACGCAAACAGAAATTTCAATGTACAATGATGTTTTTAAAAAAACGGTCAAAATGTGCTCCACTCGGGCTGAAAACGCTTGTTTGGGACATTACATTAATGTTGACTATAAATCATAAACTAAGCATTTTTCAGCTGAAATAATGAATGTAGTCCTCTTAATTCTTGCTTCTAAAGCATACACAAACAGAAATTTCAATGTACAATGATGTTTTTAAAAAAACGGTCAAAATGTGCTCCACTCGGGCTGAAAACGCTTGTTTGGAACATTTCATTAATGTTGACTATAAATCATAAACTAAGCATTTTTCAGCTGAAATAATGAATGTAGTCCTCTTAATTCTTGCTTCTAAAGCATACACAAACAGAAATTTCAATGTACAATGATGTTTTTAAAAAAACGGTCAAAATGTGCTCCACTCGGGCTGAAAACGCTTGTTTGGAACATTTCATTAATGTTGACTATATATCATAAACTAAGCATTTTTCAGCTGAAATAATGAATGTAGTCCTCTTAATTCTTGCTTCTAAAGCATACGCAAGCAGAAATTTCAATGTACAATGATGTTTTTAAAAAAAACAGTCAAAATGTGCTCCACTCGGGCTGAAAACGCTGTTGGGGACATTTCATTAATGTTGACTATAAATCATAAACTAAGCATTTTTCAGCTGAAATAATGAATGTAGTCCTCTTAATTCTTGCTTCTAAAGCATACGCAAACAGAAATTTCAATGTACAATGATGTTTTTAAAAAAACGGTCAAAATGTGCTCCACTCGGGCTGAAAACGCTTGTTTGGGACATTACATTAATGTTGACTATAAATCATAAACTAAGCATTTTTCAGCTGAAATAATGAATGTAGTCCTCTTAATTCTTGCTTCTAAAGCATACACAAACAGAAATTTCAATGTACAATGATGTTTTTAAAAAAACGGTCAAAATGTGCTCCACTCGGGCTGAAAACGCTTGTTTGGAACATTTCATTAATGTTGACTATAAATCATAAACTAAGCATTTTTCAGCTGAAATAATGAATGTAGTCCTCTTAATTCTTGCTTCTAAAGCATACGCAAACAGAAATTTCAATGTACAATGATGTTTTTAAAAAAACGGTCAAAATGTGCTCCACTCGGGCTGAAAACGCTTGTTCGGAACATTTCCTTAATGTTGACTATAAATCATAAACTAAGCATTTTTTAGCTGAAATAATGAATGTAGTCCTCTTAATTCTTGCTTCTAAAGCATACGCAAGCAGAAATTTCAATGTACAATGATGTTTTTAAAAAAAACAGTCAAAATGCGCTCCACTCGGGCTGAAAACGCTGTTGGGGACATTTCATTAATGTTGACTACAAATCAAAAACTAAGCATTTTTCAGCTGAAATAATGAATGTAGTCCTCTTAATTCTTGCTTCTAAAGCATACGCAAGCAGAAATTTCAATGTACAATGATGTTTTTAAAAAAACAGTCAAAATGTGCTCCACTCGGGCTGAAAACGCTGTTGGGGACATTTCATTAATGTTGACTATAAATCATAAACTAAGCATTTTTCAGCTGAAATAATGAATGTAGTCCTCTTAATTCTTGCTTCTAAAGCATACGCAAGCAGAAATTTCAATGTACAATGATGTTTTTAAAAAAACAGTCAAAATGTGCTCCACTCGGGCTGAAAACGCTTGTTTGGGACATGACATTAATGTTGACTATAAATCATAAACTAAGCATTTTTCAGCTGAAATAATGAATGTAGTCCTCTTAATTCTTGCTTCTAAAGCATACGCAAGCAGAAATTTCAATGTACAATGATGTTTTTAAAAAAAGGGTCAAAATGTGCTCCACTCGGGCTGAAAACGCTTGTTTGGAACATTTCATTAATGTTGACTATAAATCATAAACTAAGCATTTTTCAGCTGAAATAATGAATGTAGTCCTCTTAATTCTCGCTTCTAAAGCATACGCAAGCAGAAATTTCAATGTACAATGATGTTTTTAAAAAAACAGTCAAAATGTGCTCCACTCGGGCTGAAAACGCTTGTTTGGGACATGACATTAATGTTAACTATAAATCATAAACTAAGCATTTTTCAGCTGAAATAATGAATGTAGTCCTCTTAATTCTTGCTTCTAAAGCATACGCAAACAGAAATTTCAATGTACAATGATGTTTTTAAAAAAACGGTCAAAATGTGCTCCACTCGGGCTGAAAACGCTTGTTTGGGACATTACATTAATGTTGACTATAAATCATAAACTAAGCATTTTTCAGCTGAAATAATGAATGTAGTCCTCTTAATTCTTGCTTCTAAAGCATACGCAAGCAGAAATTTCAATGTACAATGATGTTTTTAAAAAAAACAGTCAAAATGTGCTCCACTCGGGCTGAAAACGCTGTTGGGGACATTTCATTAATGTTGACTACAAATCAAAAACTAAGCATTTTTCAGCTGAAATAATGAATGTAGTCCTCTTAATTCTTGCTTCTAAAGCATACGCAAGCAGAAATTTCAATGTACAATGATGTTTTTAAAAAAACAGTCAAAATGTGCTCCACTCGGGCTGAAAACGCTGTTGGGGACATTTCATTAATGTTGACTATAAATCATAAACTAAGCATTTTTCAGCTGAAATAATGAATGTAGTCCTCTTAATTCTTGCTTCTAAAGCATACGCAAGCAGAAATTTCAATGTACAATGATGTTTTTAAAAAAACAGTCAAAATGTGCTCCACTCGGGCTGAAAACGCTTGTTTGGGACATGACATTAATGTTGACTATAAATCATAAACTAAGCATTTTTCAGCTGAAATAATGAATGTAGTCCTCTTAATTCTTGCTTCTAAAGCATACGCAAACAGAAATTTCAATGTACAATGATGTTTTTAAAAAAACGGTCAAAATGTGCTCCACTCGGGCTGAAAACGCTTGTTCGGAACATTTCCTTAATGTTGACTATAAATCATAAACTAAGCATTTTTTAGCTGAAATAATGAATGTAGTCCTCTTAATTCTTGCTTCTAAAGCATACGCAAGCAGAAATTTCAATGTACAATGATGTTTTTAAAAAAAACAGTCAAAATGCGCTCCACTCGGGCTGAAAACGCTGTTGGGGACATTTCATTAATGTTGACTACAAATCAAAAACTAAGCATTTTTCAGCTGAAATAATGAATGTAGTCCTCTTAATTCTTGCTTCTAAAGCATACGCAAGCAGAAATTTCAATGTACAATGATGTTTTTAAAAAAACAGTCAAAATGTGCTCCACTCGGGCTGAAAACGCTGTTGGGGACATTTCATTAATGTTGACTATAAATCATAAACTAAGCATTTTTCAGCTGAAATAATGAATGTAGTCCTCTTAATTCTTGCTTCTAAAGCATACGCAAGCAGAAATTTCAATGTACAATGATGTTTTTAAAAAAACAGTCAAAATGTGCTCCACTCGGGCTGAAAACGCTTGTTTGGGACATGACATTAATGTTGACTATAAATCATAAACTAAGCATTTTTCAGCTGAAATAATGAATGTAGTCCTCTTAATTCTTGCTTCTAAAGCATACGCAAGCAGAAATTTCAATGTACAATGATGTTTTTAAAAAAAGGGTCAAAATGTGCTCCACTCGGGCTGAAAACGCTTGTTTGGAACATTTCATTAATGTTGACTATAAATCATAAACTAAGCATTTTTCAGCTGAAATAATGAATGTAGTCCTCTTAATTCTCGCTTCTAAAGCATACGCAAGCAGAAATTTCAATGTACAATGATGTTTTTAAAAAAACAGTCAAAATGTGCTCCACTCGGGCTGAAAACGCTTGTTTGGGACATGACATTAATGTTAACTATAAATCATAAACTAAGCATTTTTCAGCTGAAATAATGAATGTAGTCCTCTTAATTCTTGCTTTTAAAGCATACGCAAGCAGAAATTTCAATGTACAATGATGTTTTTAAAAAAACAGTCAAAATGTGCTCCACTCGGGCTGAAAACGCTGTTGGGGACATTTCATTAATGTTGACTATAAATCATAAACTAAGCATTTTTCAGCTGAAATAATGAATGTAGTCCTCTTAATTCTTGCTTCTAAAGCATACGCAAGCAGAAATTTCAATGTACAATGATGTTTTTAAAAAAACAGTCAAAATGTGCTCCACTTGGGCTGAAAACGCTTGTTTGGGACATTACATTAATGTTGACTATAAATCATAAACTAAGCATTTTTCAGCTGAAATAATGAATGTAGTCCTCTTAATTCTTGCTTCTAAAGCATACGCAAACAGAAATTTCAATGTACAATGATGTTTTTAAAAAAACGGTCAAAATGTGCTCCACTCGGGCTGAAAACGCTTGTTCGGAACATTTCCTTAATGTTGACTATAAATCATAAACTAAGCATTTTTCAGCTGAAATAATGAATGTAGTCCTCTTAATTCTTGCTTCTAAAGCATACGCAAGCAGAAATTTCAATGTACAATGATGTTTTTAAAAAAAACAGTCAAAATGCGCTCCACTCGGGCTGAAAACGCTGTTGGGGACATTTCATTAATGTTGACTACAAATCAAAAACTAAGCATTTTTCAGCTGAAATAATGAATGTAGTCCTCTTAATTCTTGCTTCTAAAGCATACGCAAGCAGAAATTTCAATGTACAATGATGTTTTTAAAAAAACAGTCAAAATGTGCTCCACTCGGGCTGAAAACGCTGTTGGGGACATTTCATTAATGTTGACTATAAATCATAAACTAAGCATTTTTCAGCTGAAATAATGAATGTAGTCCTCTTAATTCTTGCTTCTAAAGCATACGCAAGCAGAAATTTCAATGTACAATGATGTTTTTAAAAAAACAGTCAAAATGTGCTCCACTCGGGCTGAAAACGCTTGTTTGGGACATTACATTAATGTTGACTATAAATCATAAACTAAGCATTTTTCAGCTGAAATAATGAATGTAGTCCTCTTAATTCTTGCTTCTAAAGCATACGCAAGCAGAAATTTCAATGTACAATGATGTTTTTAAAAAAAGGGTCAAAATGTGCTCCACTCGGGCTGAAAACGCTTGTTTGGAACATTTCATTAATGTTGACTATAAATCATAAACTAAGCATTTTTCAGCTGAAATAATGAATGTAGTCCTCTTAATTCTCGCTTCTAAAGCATACGCAAGCAGAAATTTCAATGTACAATGATGTTTTTAAAAAAACAGTCAAAATGTGCTCCACTCGGGCTGAAAACGCTTGTTTGGGACATGACATTAATGTTAACTATAAATCATAAACTAAGCATTTTTCAGCTGAAATAATGAATGTAGTCCTCTTAATTCTTGCTTCTAAAGCATACGCAAGCAGAAATTTCAATGTACAATGATGTTTTTAAAAAAACGGTCAAAATGTGCTCCACTCGGGCTGAAAACGCTTGTTTGGGACATTACATTAATGTTGACTATAAATCATAAACTAAGCATTTTTCAGCTGAAATAATGAATGTAGTCCTCTTAATTCTTGCTTCTAAAGCATACGCAAGCAGAAATTTCAATGTACAATGATGTTTTTAAAAAAAACAGTCAAAATGTGCTCCACTCGGGCTGAAAACGCTGTTGGGGACATTTCATTAATGTTGACTATAAATCATAAACTAAGCATTTTTCAGCTGAAATAATGAATGTAGTCCTCTTAATTCTTGCTTCTAAAGCATACGCAAACAGAAATTTCAATGTACAATGATGTTTTTAAAAAAACGGTCAAAATGTGCTCCACTCGGGCTGAAAACGCTTGTTTGGGACATTACATTAATGTTGACTATAAATCATAAACTAAGCATTTTTCAGCTGAAATAATGAATGTAGTCCTCTTAATTCTTGCTTCTAAAGCATACACAAACAGAAATTTCAATGTACAATGATGTTTTTAAAAAAACGGTCAAAATGTGCTCCACTCGGGCTGAAAACGCTTGTTCGGAACATTTCCTTAATGTTGACTATAAATCATAAACTAAGATTTTTTCAGCTGAAATAATGAATGTAGTCCTCTTAATTCTTGCTTCTAAAGCATACGCAAGCAGAAATTTCAATGTACAATGATGTTTTTAAAAAAAACAGTCAAAATGCGCTCCACTCGGGCTGAAAACGCTGTTGGGGACATTTCATTAATGTTGACTACAAATCAAAAACTAAGCATTTTTCAGCTGAAATAATGAATGTAGTCCTCTTAATTCTTGCTTCTAAAGCATACGCAAGCAGAAATTTCAATGTACAATGATGTTTTTAAAAAAACAGTCAAAATGTGCTCCACTCGGGCTGAAAACGCTGTTGGGGACATTTCATTAATGTTGACTACAAATCAAAAACTAAGCATTTTTCAGCTGAAATAATGTATGTAGTCCTCTTATTTCTTGCTTCTAAAGCATACGCAAGCAGAAATTTCAATGTACAATGATGTTTTTAAAAAAACGGTCAAAATGTGCTCCACTCGGGCTGAAAACGCTTGTTCGGAACATTTCCTTAATGTTGACTATAAATCATAAACTAAGCATTTTTCAGCTGAAATAATGAATGTAGTCCTCTTAATTCTTGCTTCTAAAGCATACGCAAGCAGAAATTTCAATGTACAATGATGTTTTTAAAAAAACAGTCAAAATGCGCTCCACTCGGGCTGAAAACGCTGTTGGGGACATTTCATTAATGTTGACTACAAATCAAAAACTAAGCATTTTTCAGCTGAAATAATGAATGTAGTCCTCTTAATTCTTGCTTCTAAAGCATACGCAAGCAGAAATTTCAATGTACAATGATGTTTTTAAAAAAACGGTCAAAATGTGCTCCACTCGGGCTGAAAACGCTTGTTTGGGACATGACATTAATGTTAACTATAAATCATAAACTAAGCATTTTTCAGCTGAAATAATGAATGTAGTCCTCTTAATTCTTGCTTCTAAAGCATACGCAAGCAGAAATTTCAATGTACAATGATGTTTTTAAAAAAACGGTCAAAATGTGCTCCACTCGGGCTGAAAACGCTTGTTTGGGACATTACATTAATGTTGACTATAAATCATAAACTAAGCATTTTTCAGCTGAAATAATGAATGTAGTCCTCTTAATTCTTGCTTCTAAAGCATACGCAAGCAGAAATTTCAATGTACAATGATGTTTTTAAAAAAAACAGTCAAAATGTGCTCCACTCGGGCTGAAAACGCTGTTGGGGACATTTCATTAATGTTGACTATAAATCATAAACTAAGCATTTTTCAGCTGAAATAATGAATGTAGTCCTCTTAATTCTTGCTTCTAAAGCATACGCAAACAGAAATTTCAATGTACAATGATGTTTTTAAAAAAACGGTCAAAATGTGCTCCACTCGGGCTGAAAACGCTTGTTTGGGACATTACATTAATGTTGACTATAAATCATAAACTAAGCATTTTTCAGCTGAAATAATGAATGTAGTCCTCTTAATTCTTGCTTCTAAAGCATACGCAAACAGAAATTTCAATGTACAATGATGTTTTTAAAAAAACGGTCAAAATGTGCTCCACTCGGGCTGAAAACGCTTGTTCGGAACATTTCCTTAATGTTGACTATAAATCATAAACTAAGCATTTTTCAGCTGAAATAATGAATGTAGTCCTCTTAATTCTTGCTTCTAAAGCATACGCAAGCAGAAATTTCAATGTACAATGATGTTTTTAAAAAAAACAGTCAAAATGCGCTCCACTCGGGCTGAAAACGCTGTTGGGGACATTTCATTAATGTTGACTACAAATCAAAAACTAAGCATTTTTCAGCTGAAATAATGAATGTAGTCCTCTTAATTCTTGCTTCTAAAGCATACGCAAGCAGAAATTTCAATGTACAATGATGTTTTTAAAAAAACAGTCAAAATGTGCTCCACTCGGGCTGAAAACGCTGTTGGGGACATTTCATTAATGTTGACTATAAATCATAAACTAAGCATTTTTCAGCTGAAATAATGAATGTAGTCCTCTTAATTCTTGCTTCTAAAGCATACGCAAGCAGAAATTTCAATGTACAATGATGTTTTTAAAAAAACAGTCAAAATGTGCTCCACTCGGGCTGAAAACGCTTGTTTGGGACATTACATTAATGTTGACTATAAATCATAAACTAAGCATTTTTCAGCTGAAATAATGAATGTAGTCCTCTTAATTCTTGCTTCTAAAGCATACGCAAGCAGAAATTTCAATGTACAATGATGTTTTTAAAAAAAGGGTCAAAATGTGCTCCACTCGGGCTGAAAACGCTTGTTTGGAACATTTCATTAATGTTGACTATAAATCATAAACTAAGCATTTTTCAGCTGAAATAATGAATGTAGTCCTCTTAATTCTCGCTTCTAAAGCATACGCAAGCAGAAATTTCAATGTACAATGATGTTTTTAAAAAAACAGTCAAAATGTGCTCCACTCGGGCTGAAAACGCTTGTTTGGGACATGACATTAATGTTAACTATAAATCATAAACTAAGCATTTTTCAGCTGAAATAATGAATGTAGTCCTCTTAATTCTTGCTTCTAAAGCATACGCAAGCAGAAATTTCAATGTACAATGATGTTTTTAAAAAAACGGTCAAAATGTGCTCCACTCGGGCTGAAAACGCTTGTTTGGGACATTACATTAATGTTGACTATAAATCATAAACTAAGCATTTTTCAGCTGAAATAATGAATGTAGTCCTCTTAATTCTTGCTTCTAAAGCATACGCAAGCAGAAATTTCAATGTACAATGATGTTTTTAAAAAAAACAGTCAAAATGTGCTCCACTCGGGCTGAAAACGCTGTTGGGGACATTTCATTAATGTTGACTATAAATCATAAACTAAGCATTTTTCAGCTGAAATAATGAATGTAGTCCTCTTAATTCTTGCTTCTAAAGCATACGCAAACAGAAATTTCAATGTACAATGATGTTTTTAAAAAAACGGTCAAAATGTGCTCCACTCGGGCTGAAAACGCTTGTTTGGGACATTACATTAATGTTGACTATAAATCATAAACTAAGCATTTTTCAGCTGAAATAATGAATGTAGTCCTCTTAATTCTTGCTTCTAAAGCATACACAAACAGAAATTTCAATGTACAATGATGTTTTTAAAAAAACGGTCAAAATGTGCTCCACTCGGGCTGAAAACGCTTGTTCGGAACATTTCCTTAATGTTGACTATAAATCATAAACTAAGCATTTTTCAGCTGAAATAATGAATGTAGTCCTCTTAATTCTTGCTTCTAAAGCATACGCAAGCAGAAATTTCAATGTACAATGATGTTTTTAAAAAAAACAGTCAAAATGCGCTCCACTCGGGCTGAAAACGCTGTTGGGGACATTTCATTAATGTTGACTACAAATCAAAAACTAAGCATTTTTCAGCTGAAATAATGAATGTAGTCCTCTTAATTCTTGCTTCTAAAGCATACGCAAGCAGAAATTTCAATGTACAATGATGTTTTTAAAAAAACAGTCAAAATGTGCTCCACTCGGGCTGAAAACGCTGTTGGGGACATTTCATTAATGTTGACTACAAATCAAAAACTAAGCATTTTTCAGCTGAAATAATGTATTTAGTCCTCTTAATTCTTGCTTCTAAAGCATACGCAAGCAGAAATTTCAATGTACAATGATGTTTTTAAAAAAACGGTCAAAATGTGCTCCACTCGGGCTGAAAACGCTTGTTCGGAACATTTCCTTAATGTTGACTATAAATCATAAACTAAGCATTTTTCAGCTGAAATAATGAATGTAGTCCTCTTAATTCTTGCTTCTAAAGCATACGCAAGCAGAAATTTCAATGTACAATGATGTTTTTAAAAAAACAGTCAAAATGTGCTCCACTCGGGCTGAAAACGCTGTTGGGGACATTTCATTAATGTTGACTACAAATCAAAAACTAAGCATTTTTCAGCTGAAATAATGAATGTAGTCCTCTTAATTCTTGCTTCTAAAGCATACGCAAGCAGAAATTTCAATGTACAATGATGTTTTTAAAAAAACGGTCAAAATGTGCTCCACTCGGGCTGAAAACGCTTGTTTGGGACATGACATTAATGTTAACTATAAATCATAAACTAAGCATTTTTCAGCTGAAATAATGAATGTAGTCCTCTTAATTCTTGCTTCTAAAGCATACGCAAGCAGAAATTTCAATGTACAATGATGTTTTTAAAAAAACGGTCAAAATGTGCTCCACTCGGGCTGAAAACGCTTGTTTGGGACATTACATTAATGTTGACTATAAATCATAAACTAAGCATTTTTCAGCTGAAATAATGAATGTAGTCCTCTTAATTCTTGCTTCTAAAGCATACGCAAGCAGAAATTTCAATGTACAATGATGTTTTTAAAAAAAACAGTCAAAATGTGCTCCACTCGGGCTGAAAACGCTGTTGGGGACATTTCATTAATGTTGACTATAAATCATAAACTAAGCATTTTTCAGCTGAAATAATGAATGTAGTCCTCTTAATTCTTGCTTCTAAAGCATACGCAAACAGAAATTTCAATGTACAATGATGTTTTTAAAAAAACGGTCAAAATGTGCTCCACTCGGGCTGAAAACGCTTGTTTGGGACATTACATTAATGTTGACTATAAATCATAAACTAAGCATTTTTCAGCTGAAATAATGAATGTAGTCCTCTTAATTCTTGCTTCTAAAGCATACACAAACAGAAATTTCAATGTACAATGATGTTTTTAAAAAAACGGTCAAAATGTGCTCCACTCGGGCTGAAAACGCTTGTTCGGAACATTTCCTTAATGTTGAATATAAATCATAAACTAAGCATTTTTCAGCTGAAATAATGAATGTAGTCCTCTTAATTCTTGCTTCTAAAGCATACGCAAGCAGAAATTTCAATGTACAATGATGTTTTTAAAAAAAACAGTCAAAATGTGCTCCACTCGGGCTGAAAACGCTGTTGGGGACATTTCATTAATGTTGACTACAAATCAAAAACTAAGCATTTTTCAGCTGAAATAATGAATGTAGTCCTCTTAATTCTTGCTTCTAAAGCATACGCAAGCAGAAATTTCAATGTACAATGATGTTTTTAAAAAAACAGTCAAAATGTGCTCCACTCGGGCTGAAAACGCTGTTGGGGACATTTCATTAATGTTGACTACAAATCAAAAACTAAGCATTTTTCAGCTGAAATAATGAATGTAGTCCTCTTAATTCTTGCTTCTAAAGCATACGCAAGCAGAAATTTCAATGTACAATGATGTTTTTAAAAAAACGGTCAAAATGTGCTCCACTCGGGCTGAAAACGCTTGTTCGGAACATTTCCTTAATGTTGACTATAAATCATAAACTAAGCATTTTTCAGCTGAAATAATGAATGTAGTCCTCTTAATTCTTGCTTCTAAAGCATACACAAGCAGAAATTTCAATGTACAATGATGTTTTTAAAAAAAACAATCAAAATGCGCTCCACTCGGGCTGAAAACGCTGTTGGGGACATTTCATTAATGTTGACTACAAATCAAAAACTAAGCATTTTTCAGCTGAAATAATGAATGTAGTCCTCTTAATTCTTGCTTCTAAAGCATACGCAAGCAGAAATTTCAATGTACAATGATGTTTTTAAAAAAACAGTCAAAATGTGCTCCACTCGGGCTGAAAACGCTGTTGGGGACATTTCATTAATGTTGACTATAAATCATAAACTAAGCATTTTTCAGCTGAAATAATGAATGTAGTCCTCTTAATTCTTGCTTCTAAAGCATACGCAAGCAGAAATTTCAATGTACAATGATGTTTTTAAAAAAACAGTCAAAATGTGCTCCACTCGGGCTGAAAACGCTTGTTTGGGACATTACATTAATGTTGACTATAAATCATAAACTAAGCATTTTTCAGCTGAAATAATGAATGTAGTCCTCTTAATTCTTGCTTCTAAAGCATACGCAAACAGAAATTTCAATGTACAATGATGTTTTTAAAAAAACGGTCAAAATGTGCTCCACTCGGGCTGAAAACGCTTGTTTGGGACATTACATTAATGTTGACTATAAATCATAAACTAAGCATTTTTCAGCTGAAATAATGAATGTAGTCCTCTTAATTCTTGCTTCTAAAGCATACACAAACAGAAATTTCAATGTACAATGATGTTTTTAAAAAAACGGTCAAAATGTGCTCCACTCGGGCTGAAAACGCTTGTTTGGAACATTTCATTAATGTTGACTATAAATCATAAACTAAGCATTTTTCAGCTGAAATAATGAATGTAGTCCTCTTAATTCCTGCTTCTAAAGCATACGCAAGCAGAAATTTCAATGTACAATGATGTTTTTAAAAAAAACAGTCAAAATGTGCTCCACTCGGGCTGAAAACGCTGTTGGGGACATTTCATTAATGTTGACTACAAATCAAAAACTAAGCATTTTTCAGCTGAAATAATGAATGTAGTCCTCTTAATTCTTGCTTCTAAAGCATACGCAAGCAGAAATTTCAATGTACAATGATGTTTTTTAAAAAAACAGTCAAAATGTGCTCCACTCGGGCTGAAAACGCTGTTGGGGACATTTCATTAATGTTGACTATAAATCATAAACTAAGCATTTTTCAGCTGAAATAATGAATGTAGTCCTCTTAATTCTTGCTTCTAAAGCATACGCAAGCAGAAATTTCAATGTACAATGATGTTTTTAAAAAAAACAGTCAAAATGCGCTCCACTCGGGCTGAAAACGCTGTTGGGGACATTTCATTAATGTTGACTACAAATCAAAAACTAAGCATTTTTCAGCTGAAATAATGAATGTAGTCCTCTTAATTCTTGCTTCTAAAGCATACGCAAGCAGAAATTTCAATGTACAATGATGTTTTTAAAAAAACAGTCAAAATGTGCTCCACTCGGGCTGAAAACGCTGTTGGGGACATTTCATTAATGTTGACTATAAATCATAAACTAAGCATTTTTCAGCTGAAATAATGAATGTAGTCCTCTTAATTCTTGCTTCTTAAGCATACGCAAGCAGAAATTTCAATGTACAATGATGTTTTTAAAAAAACAGTCAAAATGTGCTCCACTCGGGCTGAAAACGCTTGTTTGGGACATTACATTAATGTTGACTATAAATCATAAACTAAGCATTTTTCAGCTGAAATAATGAATGTAGTCCTCTTAATTCTTGCTTCTAAAGCATACGCAAGCAGAAATTTCAATGTACAATGATGTTTTTAAAAAAACGGTCAAAATGTGCTCCACTCGGGCTGAAAACGCTTGTTCGGAACATTTCCTTAATGTTGACTATAAATCATAAACTAAGCATTTTTCAGCTGAAATAATGATTGTAGTCCTCTTAATTCTTGCTTCTAAAGCATACGCAAGCAGAAATTTCAATGTACAATGATGTTTTTAAAAAAAACAGTCAAAATGTGCTCCACTCGGGCTGAAAACGCTGTTGGGGACATTTCATTAATGTTGACTACAAATCAAAAACTAAGCATTTTTCAGCTGAAATAATGAATGTAGTCCTCTTAATTCTTGCTTCTAAAGCATACGCAAGCAGAAATTTCAATGTACAATGATGTTTTTAAAAAAACAGTCAAAATGTGCTCCACTCGGGCTGAAAACGCTGTTGGGGACATGACATTAATGTTGACTATAAATCATAAACTAAGCATTTTTCAGCTGAAATAATGAATGTAGTCCTCTTAATTCTTGCTTCTAAAGCATACGCAAGCAGAAATTTCAATGTACAATGATGTTTTTAAAAAAAACAGTCAAAATGCGCTCCACTCGGGCTGAAAACGCTGTTGGGGACATTTCATTAATGTTGACTACAAATCAAAAACTAAGCATTTTTCAGCTGAAATAATGAATGTAGTCCTCTTAATTCTTGCTTCTAAAGCATACGCAAGCAGAAATTTCAATGTACAATGATGTTTTTAAAAAAACAGTCAAAATGTGCTCCACTCGGGCTGAAAACGCTGTTGGGGACATTTCATTAATGTTGACTACAAATCAAAAACTAAGCATTTTTCAGCTGAAATAATGTATTTAGTCCTCTTAATTCTTGCTTCTAAAGCATACGCAAGCAGAAATTTCAATGTACAATGATGTTTTTAAAAAAACGGTCAAAATGTGCTCCACTCGGGCTGAAAACGCTTGTTCGGAACATTTCCTTAATGTTGACTATAAATCATAAACTAAGCATTTTTCAGCTGAAATAATGAATGTAGTCCTCTTAATTCTTGCTTCTAAAGCATACACAAACAGACATTTCAATGTACAATGATGTTTTTAAAAAAACGGTCAAAATGTGCTCCACTCGGGCTGAAAACGCTTGTTTGGAACATTTCATTAATGTTGAATATAAATCATAAACTAAGCATTTTTCAGCTGAAATAATGAATGTAGTCCTCTTAATTCTTGCTTCTAAAGCATACGCAAGCAGAAATTTCAATGTACAATGATGTTTTTAAAAAAACAGTCAAAATGTGCTCCACTCGGGCTGAAAACGCTTGTTTGGGACATTACATTAATGTTGACTATAAATCATAAACTAAGCATTTTTCAGCTGAAATAATGAATGTAGTCCTCTTAATTCTTGCTTCTAAAGCATACGCAAACAGAAATTTCAATGTACAATGATGTTTTTAAAAAAAGGGTCAAAATGTGCTCCACTCGGGCTGAAAACGCTTGTTCGGAACATTTCCTTAATGTTGACTATAAATCATAAACTAAGCATTTTTCAGCTGAAATAATGAATGTAGTCCTCTTAATTCTTGCTTCTAAAGCATACACAAACAGAAATTTCAATGTACAATGATGTTTTTAAAAAAACGGTCAAAATGTGCTCCACTCGGGCTGAAAACGCTTGTTCGGAACATTTCCTTAATGTTGAATATAAATCATAAACTAAGCATTTTTCAGCTGAAATAATGAATGTAGTCCTCTTAATTCTTGCTTCTAAAGCATACGCAAGCAGAAATTTCAATGTACAATGATGTTTTTAAAAAAAACAGTCAAAATGTGCTCCACTCGGGCTGAAAACGCTGTTGGGGACATTTCATTAATGTTGACTACAAATCAAAAACTAAGCATTTTTCAGCTGAAATAATGAATGTAGTCCTCTTAATTCTTGCTTCTAAAGCATACGCAAGCAGAAATTTCAATGTACAATGATGTTTTTAAAAAAACAGTCAAAATGTGCTCCACTCGGGCTGAAAACGCTGTTGGGGACATTTCATTAATGTTGACTACAAATCAAAAACTAAGCATTTTTCAGCTGAAATAATGAATGTAGTCCTCTTAATTCTTGCTTCTAAAGCATACGCAAGCAGAAATTTCAATGTACAATGATGTTTTTAAAAAAACGGTCAAAATGTGCTCCACTCGGGCTGAAAACGCTTGTTCGGAACATTTCCTTAATGTTGACTATAAATCATAAACTAAGCATTTTTCAGCTGAAATAATGAATGTAGTCCTCTTAATTCTTGCTTCTAAAGCATACACAAGCAGAAATTTCAATGTACAATGATGTTTTTAAAAAAAACAATCAAAATGCGCTCCACTCGGGCTGAAAACGCTGTTGGGGACATTTCATTAATGTTGACTACAAATCAAAAACTAAGCATTTTTCAGCTGAAATAATGAATGTAGTCCTCTTAATTCTTGCTTCTAAAGCATACGCAAGCAGAAATTTCAATGTACAATGATGTTTTTAAAAAAACAGTCAAAATGTGCTCCACTCGGGCTGAAAACGCTGTTGGGGACATTTCATTAATGTTGACTATAAATCATAAACTAAGCATTTTTCAGCTGAAATAATGAATGTAGTCCTCTTAATTCTTGCTTCTAAAGCATACGCAAGCAGAAATTTCAATGTACAATGATGTTTTTAAAAAAACAGTCAAAATGTGCTCCACTCGGGCTGAAAACGCTTGTTTGGGACATTACATTAATGTTGACTATAAATCATAAACTAAGCATTTTTCAGCTGAAATAATGAATGTAGTCCTCTTAATTCTTGCTTCTAAAGCATACGCAAACAGAAATTTCAATGTACAATGATGTTTTTAAAAAAACGGTCAAAATGTGCTCCACTCGGGCTGAAAACGCTTGTTTGGGACATTACATTAATGTTGACTATAAATCATAAACTAAGCATTTTTCAGCTGAAATAATGAATGTAGTCCTCTTAATTCTTGCTTCTAAAGCATACACAAACAGAAATTTCAATGTACAATGATGTTTTTAAAAAAACGGTCAAAATGTGCTCCACTCGGGCTGAAAACGCTTGTTTGGAACATTTCATTAATGTTGACTATAAATCATAAACTAAGCATTTTTCAGCTGAAATAATGAATGTAGTCCTCTTAATTCCTGCTTCTAAAGCATACGCAAGCAGAAATTTCAATGTACAATGATGTTTTTAAAAAAAACAGTCAAAATGTGCTCCACTCGGGCTGAAAACGCTGTTGGGGACATTTCATTAATGTTGACTACAAATCAAAAACTAAGCATTTTTCAGCTGAAATAATGAATGTAGTCCTCTTAATTCTTGCTTCTAAAGCATACGCAAGCAGAAATTTCAATGTACAATGATGTTTTTTAAAAAAACAGTCAAAATGTGCTCCACTCGGGCTGAAAACGCTGTTGGGGACATTTCATTAATGTTGACTATAAATCATAAACTAAGCATTTTTCAGCTGAAATAATGAATGTAGTCCTCTTAATTCTTGCTTCTAAAGCATACGCAAGCAGAAATTTCAATGTACAATGATGTTTTTAAAAAAAACAGTCAAAATGCGCTCCACTCGGGCTGAAAACGCTGTTGGGGACATTTCATTAATGTTGACTACAAATCAAAAACTAAGCATTTTTCAGCTGAAATAATGAATGTAGTCCTCTTAATTCTTGCTTCTAAAGCATACGCAAGCAGAAATTTCAATGTACAATGATGTTTTTAAAAAAACAGTCAAAATGTGCTCCACTCGGGCTGAAAACGCTGTTGGGGACATTTCATTAATGTTGACTATAAATCATAAACTAAGCATTTTTCAGCTGAAATAATGAATGTAGTCCTCTTAATTCTTGCTTCTTAAGCATACGCAAGCAGAAATTTCAATGTACAATGATGTTTTTAAAAAAACAGTCAAAATGTGCTCCACTCGGGCTGAAAACGCTTGTTTGGGACATTACATTAATGTTGACTATAAATCATAAACTAAGCATTTTTCAGCTGAAATAATGAATGTAGTCCTCTTAATTCTTGCTTCTAAAGCATACGCAAGCAGAAATTTCAATGTACAATGATGTTTTTAAAAAAACGGTCAAAATGTGCTCCACTCGGGCTGAAAACGCTTGTTCGGAACATTTCCTTAATGTTGACTATAAATCATAAACTAAGCATTTTTCAGCTGAAATAATGATTGTAGTCCTCTTAATTCTTGCTTCTAAAGCATACGCAAGCAGAAATTTCAATGTACAATGATGTTTTTAAAAAAAACAGTCAAAATGTGCTCCACTCGGGCTGAAAACGCTGTTGGGGACATTTCATTAATGTTGACTACAAATCAAAAACTAAGCATTTTTCAGCTGAAATAATGAATGTAGTCCTCTTAATTCTTGCTTCTAAAGCATACGCAAGCAGAAATTTCAATGTACAATGATGTTTTTAAAAAAACAGTCAAAATGTGCTCCACTCGGGCTGAAAACGCTGTTGGGGACATGACATTAATGTTGACTATAAATCATAAACTAAGCATTTTTCAGCTGAAATAATGAATGTAGTCCTCTTAATTCTTGCTTCTAAAGCATACGCAAGCAGAAATTTCAATGTACAATGATGTTTTTAAAAAAAACAGTCAAAATGCGCTCCACTCGGGCTGAAAACGCTGTTGGGGACATTTCATTAATGTTGACTACAAATCAAAAACTAAGCATTTTTCAGCTGAAATAATGAATGTAGTCCTCTTAATTCTTGCTTCTAAAGCATACGCAAGCAGAAATTTCAATGTACAATGATGTTTTTAAAAAAACAGTCAAAATGTGCTCCACTCGGGCTGAAAACGCTGTTGGGGACATTTCATTAATGTTGACTACAAATCAAAAACTAAGCATTTTTCAGCTGAAATAATGTATTTAGTCCTCTTAATTCTTGCTTCTAAAGCATACGCAAGCAGAAATTTCAATGTACAATGATGTTTTTAAAAAAACGGTCAAAATGTGCTCCACTCGGGCTGAAAACGCTTGTTCGGAACATTTCCTTAATGTTGACTATAAATCATAAACTAAGCATTTTTCAGCTGAAATAATGAATGTAGTCCTCTTAATTCTTGCTTCTAAAGCATACGCAAGCAGAAATTTCAATGTACAATGATGTTTTTAAAAAAACAGTCAAAATGTGCTCCACTCGGGCTGAAAACGCTGTTGGGGACATTTCATTAATGTTGACTACAAATCAAAAACTAAGCATTTTTCAGCTGAAATAATGAATGTAGTCCTCTTAATTCTTGCTTCTAAAGCATACGCAAGCAGAAATTTCAATGTACAATGATGTTTTTAAAAAAACGGTCAAAATGTGCTCCACTCGGGCTGAAAACGCTTGTTTGGGACATGACATTAATGTTGACTATAAATCATAAACTAAGCATTTTTCAGCTGAAATAATGAATGTAGTCCTCTTAATTCTTGCTTCTAAAGCATACGCAAGCAGAAATTTCAATGTACAATGATGTTTTTAAAAAAACGGTCAAAATGTGCTCCACTCGGGCTGAAAACGCTTGTTTGGGACATTACATTAATGTTGACTATAAATCATAAACTAAGCATTTTTCAGCTGAAATAATGAATGTAGTCCTCTTAATTCTTGCTTCTAAAGCATACGCAAGCAGAAATTTCAATGTACAATGATGTTTTTAAAAAAAACAGTCAAAATGTGCTCCACTCGGGCTGAAAACGCTGTTGGGGACATTTCATTAATGTTGACTATAAATCATAAACTAAGCATTTTTCAGCTGAAATAATGAATGTAGTCCTCTTAATTCTTGCTTCTAAAGCATACGCAAACAGAAATTTCAATGTACAATGATGTTTTTAAAAAAACGGTCAAAATGTGCTCCACTCGGGCTGAAAACGCTTGTTTGGGACATTACATTAATGTTGACTATAAATCATAAACTAAGCATTTTTCAGCTGAAATAATGAATGTAGTCCTCTTAATTCTTGCTTCTAAAGCATACACAAACAGAAATTTCAATGTACAATGATGTTTTTAAAAAAACGGTCAAAATGTGCTCCACTCGGGCTGAAAACGCTTGTTCGGAACATTTCCTTAATGTTGACTATAAATCATAAACTAAGCATTTTTCAGCTGAAATAATGAATGTAGTCCTCTTAATTCTTGCTTCTAAAGCATACGCAAGCAGAAATTTCAATGTACAATGATGTTTTTAAAAAAAACAGTCAAAATGTGCTCCACTCGGGCTGAAAACGCTGTTGGGGACATTTCATTAATGTTGACTACAAATCAAAAACTAAGCATTTTTCAGCTGAAATAATGAATGTAGTCCTCTTAATTCTTGCTTCTAAAGCATACGCAAGCAGAAATTTCAATGTACAATGATGTTTTTAAAAAAACAGTCAAAATGTGCTCCACTCGGGCTGAAAACGCTGTTGGGGACATTTCATTAATGTTGACTACAAATCAAAAACTAAGCATTTTTCAGCTGAAATAATGAATGTAGTCCTCTTAATTCTTGCTTCTAAAGCATACGCAAGCAGAAATTTCAATGTACAATGATGTTTTTAAAAAAACGGTCAAAATGTGCTCCACTCGGGCTGAAAACGCTTGTTCGGAACATTTCCTTAATGTTGACTATAAATCATAAACTAAGCATTTTTCAGCTGAAATAATGATTGTAGTCCTCTTAATTCTTGCTTCTAAAGCATACGCAAGCAGAAATTTCAATGTACAATGATGTTTTTAAAAAAAACAGTCAAAATGTGCTCCACTCGGGCTGAAAACGCTGTTGGGGACATTTCATTAATGTTGACTACAAATCAAAAACTAAGCATTTTTCAGCTGAAATAATGAATGTAGTCCTCTTAATTCTTGCTTCTAAAGCATACGCAAGCAGAAATTTCAATGTACAATGATGTTTTTAAAAAAACAGTCAAAATGTGCTCCACTCGGGCTGAAAACGCTGTTGGGGACATGACATTAATGTTGACTATAAATCATAAACTAAGCATTTTTCAGCTGAAATAATGAATGTAGTCCTCTTAATTCTTGCTTCTAAAGCATACGCAAGCAGAAATTTCAATGTACAATGATGTTTTTAAAAAAAACAGTCAAAATGCGCTCCACTCGGGCTGAAAACGCTGTTGGGGACATTTCATTAATGTTGACTACAAATCAAAAACTAAGCATTTTTCAGCTGAAATAATGAATGTAGTCCTCTTAATTCTTGCTTCTAAAGCATACGCAAGCAGAAATTTCAATGTACAATGATGTTTTTAAAAAAACAGTCAAAATGTGCTCCACTCGGGCTGAAAACGCTGTTGGGGACATTTCATTAATGTTGACTACAAATCAAAAACTAAGCATTTTTCAGCTGAAATAATGTATTTAGTCCTCTTAATTCTTGCTTCTAAAGCATACGCAAGCAGAAATTTCAATGTACAATGATGTTTTTAAAAAAACGGTCAAAATGTGCTCCACTCGGGCTGAAAACGCTTGTTCGGAACATTTCCTTAATGTTGACTATAAATCATAAACTAAGCATTTTTCAGCTGAAATAATGAATGTAGTCCTCTTAATTCTTGCTTCTAAAGCATACACAAACAGACATTTCAATGTACAATGATGTTTTTAAAAAAACGGTCAAAATGTGCTCCACTCGGGCTGAAAACGCTTGTTTGGAACATTTCATTAATGTTGAATATAAATCATAAACTAAGCATTTTTCAGCTGAAATAATGAATGTAGTCCTCTTAATTCTTGCTTCTAAAGCATACGCAAGCAGAAATTTCAATGTACAATGATGTTTTTAAAAAAACAGTCAAAATGTGCTCCACTCGGGCTGAAAACGCTTGTTTGGGACATTACATTAATGTTGACTATAAATCATAAACTAAGCATTTTTCAGCTGAAATAATGAATGTAGTCCTCTTAATTCTTGCTTCTAAAGCATACGCAAACAGAAATTTCAATGTACAATGATGTTTTTAAAAAAAGGGTCAAAATGTGCTCCACTCGGGCTGAAAACGCTTGTTCGGAACATTTCCTTAATGTTGACTATAAATCATAAACTAAGCATTTTTCAGCTGAAATAATGAATGTAGTCCTCTTAATTCTTGCTTCTAAAGCATACACAAACAGAAATTTCAATGTACAATGATGTTTTTAAAAAAACGGTCAAAATGTGCTCCACTCGGGCTGAAAACGCTTGTTCGGAACATTTCCTTAATGTTGAATATAAATCATAAACTAAGCATTTTTCAGCTGAAATAATGAATGTAGTCCTCTTAATTCTTGCTTCTAAAGCATACGCAAGCAGAAATTTCAATGTACAATGATGTTTTTAAAAAAAACAGTCAAAATGTGCTCCACTCGGGCTGAAAACGCTGTTGGGGACATTTCATTAATGTTGACTACAAATCAAAAACTAAGCATTTTTCAGCTGAAATAATGAATGTAGTCCTCTTAATTCTTGCTTCTAAAGCATACGCAAGCAGAAATTTCAATGTACAATGATGTTTTTAAAAAAACAGTCAAAATGTGCTCCACTCGGGCTGAAAACGCTGTTGGGGACATTTCATTAATGTTGACTACAAATCAAAAACTAAGCATTTTTCAGCTGAAATAATGAATGTAGTCCTCTTAATTCTTGCTTCTAAAGCATACGCAAGCAGAAATTTCAATGTACAATGATGTTTTTAAAAAAACGGTCAAAATGTGCTCCACTCGGGCTGAAAACGCTTGTTCGGAACATTTCCTTAATGTTGACTATAAATCATAAACTAAGCATTTTTCAGCTGAAATAATGAATGTAGTCCTCTTAATTCTTGCTTCTAAAGCATACACAAGCAGAAATTTCAATGTACAATGATGTTTTTAAAAAAAACAATCAAAATGCGCTCCACTCGGGCTGAAAACGCTGTTGGGGACATTTCATTAATGTTGACTACAAATCAAAAACTAAGCATTTTTCAGCTGAAATAATGAATGTAGTCCTCTTAATTCTTGCTTCTAAAGCATACGCAAGCAGAAATTTCAATGTACAATGATGTTTTTAAAAAAACAGTCAAAATGTGCTCCACTCGGGCTGAAAACGCTGTTGGGGACATTTCATTAATGTTGACTATAAATCATAAACTAAGCATTTTTCAGCTGAAATAATGAATGTAGTCCTCTTAATTCTTGCTTCTAAAGCATACGCAAGCAGAAATTTCAATGTACAATGATGTTTTTAAAAAAACAGTCAAAATGTGCTCCACTCGGGCTGAAAACGCTTGTTTGGGACATTACATTAATGTTGACTATAAATCATAAACTAAGCATTTTTCAGCTGAAATAATGAATGTAGTCCTCTTAATTCTTGCTTCTAAAGCATACGCAAACAGAAATTTCAATGTACAATGATGTTTTTAAAAAAACGGTCAAAATGTGCTCCACTCGGGCTGAAAACGCTTGTTTGGGACATTACATTAATGTTGACTATAAATCATAAACTAAGCATTTTTCAGCTGAAATAATGAATGTAGTCCTCTTAATTCTTGCTTCTAAAGCATACACAAACAGAAATTTCAATGTACAATGATGTTTTTAAAAAAACGGTCAAAATGTGCTCCACTCGGGCTGAAAACGCTTGTTTGGAACATTTCATTAATGTTGACTATAAATCATAAACTAAGCATTTTTCAGCTGAAATAATGAATGTAGTCCTCTTAATTCCTGCTTCTAAAGCATACGCAAGCAGAAATTTCAATGTACAATGATGTTTTTAAAAAAAACAGTCAAAATGTGCTCCACTCGGGCTGAAAACGCTGTTGGGGACATTTCATTAATGTTGACTACAAATCAAAAACTAAGCATTTTTCAGCTGAAATAATGAATGTAGTCCTCTTAATTCTTGCTTCTAAAGCATACGCAAGCAGAAATTTCAATGTACAATGATGTTTTTTAAAAAAACAGTCAAAATGTGCTCCACTCGGGCTGAAAACGCTGTTGGGGACATTTCATTAATGTTGACTATAAATCATAAACTAAGCATTTTTCAGCTGAAATAATGAATGTAGTCCTCTTAATTCTTGCTTCTAAAGCATACGCAAGCAGAAATTTCAATGTACAATGATGTTTTTAAAAAAAACAGTCAAAATGCGCTCCACTCGGGCTGAAAACGCTGTTGGGGACATTTCATTAATGTTGACTACAAATCAAAAACTAAGCATTTTTCAGCTGAAATAATGAATGTAGTCCTCTTAATTCTTGCTTCTAAAGCATACGCAAGCAGAAATTTCAATGTACAATGATGTTTTTAAAAAAACAGTCAAAATGTGCTCCACTCGGGCTGAAAACGCTGTTGGGGACATTTCATTAATGTTGACTATAAATCATAAACTAAGCATTTTTCAGCTGAAATAATGAATGTAGTCCTCTTAATTCTTGCTTCTTAAGCATACGCAAGCAGAAATTTCAATGTACAATGATGTTTTTAAAAAAACAGTCAAAATGTGCTCCACTCGGGCTGAAAACGCTTGTTTGGGACATTACATTAATGTTGACTATAAATCATAAACTAAGCATTTTTCAGCTGAAATAATGAATGTAGTCCTCTTAATTCTTGCTTCTAAAGCATACGCAAGCAGAAATTTCAATGTACAATGATGTTTTTAAAAAAACGGTCAAAATGTGCTCCACTCGGGCTGAAAACGCTTGTTCGGAACATTTCCTTAATGTTGACTATAAATCATAAACTAAGCATTTTTCAGCTGAAATAATGATTGTAGTCCTCTTAATTCTTGCTTCTAAAGCATACGCAAGCAGAAATTTCAATGTACAATGATGTTTTTAAAAAAAACAGTCAAAATGTGCTCCACTCGGGCTGAAAACGCTGTTGGGGACATTTCATTAATGTTGACTACAAATCAAAAACTAAGCATTTTTCAGCTGAAATAATGAATGTAGTCCTCTTAATTCTTGCTTCTAAAGCATACGCAAGCAGAAATTTCAATGTACAATGATGTTTTTAAAAAAACAGTCAAAATGTGCTCCACTCGGGCTGAAAACGCTGTTGGGGACATGACATTAATGTTGACTATAAATCATAAACTAAGCATTTTTCAGCTGAAATAATGAATGTAGTCCTCTTAATTCTTGCTTCTAAAGCATACGCAAGCAGAAATTTCAATGTACAATGATGTTTTTAAAAAAAACAGTCAAAATGTGCTCCACTCGGGCTGAAAACGCTGTTGGGGACATTTCATTAATGTTGACTACAAATCAAAAACTAAGCATTTTTCAGCTGAAATAATGAATGTAGTCCTCTTAATTCTTGCTTCTAAAGCATACGCAAGCAGAAATTTCAATGTACAATGATGTTTTTAAAAAAACAGTCAAAATGTGCTCCACTCGGGCTGAAAACGCTGTTGGGGACATGACATTAATGTTGACTATAAATCATAAACTAAGCATTTTTCAGCTGAAATAATGAATGTAGTCCTCTTAATTCTTGCTTCTAAAGCATACGCAAGCAGAAATTTCAATGTACAATGATGTTTTTAAAAAAAACAGTCAAAATGCGCTCCACTCGGGCTGAAAACGCTGTTGGGGACATTTCATTAATGTTGACTACAAATCAAAAACTAAGCATTTTTCAGCTGAAATAATGAATGTAGTCCTCTTAATTCTTGCTTCTAAAGCATACGCAAGCAGAAATTTCAATGTACAATGATGTTTTTAAAAAAACAGTCAAAATGTGCTCCACTCGGGCTGAAAACGCTGTTGGGGACATTTCATTAATGTTGACTACAAATCAAAAACTAAGCATTTTTCAGCTGAAATAATGTATTTAGTCCTCTTAATTCTTGCTTCTAAAGCATACGCAAGCAGAAATTTCAATGTACAATGATGTTTTTAAAAAAACGGTCAAAATGTGCTCCACTCGGGCTGAAAACGCTTGTTCGGAACATTTCCTTAATGTTGACTATAAATCATAAACTAAGCATTTTTCAGCTGAAATAATGAATGTAGTCCTCTTAATTCTTGCTTCTAAAGCATACGCAAGCAGAAATTTCAATGTACAATGATGTTTTTAAAAAAACAGTCAAAATGTGCTCCACTCGGGCTGAAAACGCTGTTGGGGACATTTCATTAATGTTGACTACAAATCAAAAACTAAGCATTTTTCAGCTGAAATAATGAATGTAGTCCTCTTAATTCTTGCTTCTAAAGCATACGCAAGCAGAAATTTCAATGTACAATGATGTTTTTAAAAAAACGGTCAAAATGTGCTCCACTCGGGCTGAAAACGCTTGTTTGGGACATGACATTAATGTTGACTATAAATCATAAACTAAGCATTTTTCAGCTGAAATAATGAATGTAGTCCTCTTAATTCTTGCTTCTAAAGCATACGCAAGCAGAAATTTCAATGTACAATGATGTTTTTAAAAAAACGGTCAAAATGTGCTCCACTCGGGCTGAAAACGCTTGTTTGGGACATTACATTAATGTTGACTATAAATCATAAACTAAGCATTTTTCAGCTGAAATAATGAATGTAGTCCTCTTAATTCTTGCTTCTAAAGCATACGCAAGCAGAAATTTCAATGTACAATGATGTTTTTAAAAAAAACAGTCAAAATGTGCTCCACTCGGGCTGAAAACGCTGTTGGGGACATTTCATTAATGTTGACTATAAATCATAAACTAAGCATTTTTCAGCTGAAATAATGAATGTAGTCCTCTTAATTCTTGCTTCTAAAGCATACGCAAACAGAAATTTCAATGTACAATGATGTTTTTAAAAAAACGGTCAAAATGTGCTCCACTCGGGCTGAAAACGCTTGTTTGGGACATTACATTAATGTTGACTATAAATCATAAACTAAGCATTTTTCAGCTGAAATAATGAATGTAGTCCTCTTAATTCTTGCTTCTAAAGCATACACAAACAGAAATTTCAATGTACAATGATGTTTTTAAAAAAACGGTCAAAATGTGCTCCACTCGGGCTGAAAACGCTTGTTCGGAACATTTCCTTAATGTTGACTATAAATCATAAACTAAGCATTTTTCAGCTGAAATAATGAATGTAGTCCTCTTAATTCTTGCTTCTAAAGCATACGCAAGCAGAAATTTCAATGTACAATGATGTTTTTAAAAAAAACAGTCAAAATGTGCTCCACTCGGGCTGAAAACGCTGTTGGGGACATTTCATTAATGTTGACTACAAATCAAAAACTAAGCATTTTTCAGCTGAAATAATGAATGTAGTCCTCTTAATTCTTGCTTCTAAAGCATACGCAAGCAGAAATTTCAATGTACAATGATGTTTTTAAAAAAACAGTCAAAATGTGCTCCACTCGGGCTGAAAACGCTGTTGGGGACATTTCATTAATGTTGACTACAAATCAAAAACTAAGCATTTTTCAGCTGAAATAATGAATGTAGTCCTCTTAATTCTTGCTTCTAAAGCATACGCAAGCAGAAATTTCAATGTACAATGATGTTTTTAAAAAAACGGTCAAAATGTGCTCCACTCGGGCTGAAAACGCTTGTTCGGAACATTTCCTTAATGTTGACTATAAATCATAAACTAAGCATTTTTCAGCTGAAATAATGAATGTAGTCCTCTTAATTCTTGCTTCTAAAGCATACACAAGCAGAAATTTCAATGTACAATGATGTTTTTAAAAAAAACAATCAAAATGCGCTCCACTCGGGCTGAAAACGCTGTTGGGGACATTTCATTAATGTTGACTACAAATCAAAAACTAAGCATTTTTCAGCTGAAATAATGAATGTAGTCCTCTTAATTCTTGCTTCTAAAGCATACGCAAGCAGAAATTTCAATGTACAATGATGTTTTTAAAAAAACAGTCAAAATGTGCTCCACTCGGGCTGAAAACGCTGTTGGGGACATTTCATTAATGTTGACTATAAATCATAAACTAAGCATTTTTCAGCTGAAATAATGAATGTAGTCCTCTTAATTCTTGCTTCTAAAGCATACGCAAGCAGAAATTTCAATGTACAATGATGTTTTTAAAAAAACAGTCAAAATGTGCTCCACTCGGGCTGAAAACGCTTGTTTGGGACATTACATTAATGTTGACTATAAATCATAAACTAAGCATTTTTCAGCTGAAATAATGAATGTAGTCCTCTTAATTCTTGCTTCTAAAGCATACGCAAGCAGAAATTTCAATGTACAATGATGTTTTTAAAAAAGCAGTCAAAATGTGCTCCACTCGGGCTGAAAACGCTGTTGGGGACATTTCATTAATGTTGACTATAAATCATAAACTAAGCATTTTTCAGCTGAAATAATGAATGTAGTCCTCTTAATTCTTGCTTCTAAAGCATACGCAAGCAGAAATTTCAATGTACAATGATGTTTTTAAAAAAACAGTCAAAATGTGCTCCACTCGGGCTGAAAACGCTTGTTTGGGACATGACATTAATGTTGACTATAAATCATAAACTAAGCATTTTTCAGCTGAAATAATGAATGTAGTCCTCTTAATTCTTGCTTCTAAAGCATACGCAAGCAGAAATTTCAATGTACAATGATGTTTTTAAAAAAAGGGTCAAAATGTGCTCCACTCGGGCTGAAAACGCTTGTTTGGAACATTTCATTAATGTTGACTATAAATCATAAACTAAGCATTTTTCAGCTGAAATAATGAATGTAGTCCTCTTAATTCTCGCTTCTAAAGCATACGCAAGCAGAAATTTCAATGTACAATGATGTTTTTAAAAAAACAGTCAAAATGTGCTCCACTCGGGCTGAAAACGCTTGTTTGGGACATGACATTAATGTTAACTATAAATCATAAACTAAGCATTTTTCAGCTGAAATAATGAATGTAGTCCTCTTAATTCTTGCTTTTAAAGCATACGCAAGCAGAAATTTCAATGTACAATGATGTTTTTAAAAAAACAGTCAAAATGTGCTCCACTCGGGCTGAAAACGCTGTTGGGGACATTTCATTAATGTTGACTATAAATCATAAACTAAGCATTTTTCAGCTGAAATAATGAATGTAGTCCTCTTAATTCTTGCTTCTAAAGCATACGCAAGCAGAAATTTCAATGTACAATGATGTTTTTAAAAAAACAGTCAAAATGTGCTCCACTTGGGCTGAAAACGCTTGTTTGGGACATTACATTAATGTTGACTATAAATCATAAACTAAGCATTTTTCAGCTGAAATAATGAATGTAGTCCTCTTAATTCTTGCTTCTAAAGCATACGCAAACAGAAATTTCAATGTACAATGATGTTTTTAAAAAAACGGTCAAAATGTGCTCCACTCGGGCTGAAAACGCTTGTTCGGAACATTTCCTTAATGTTGACTATAAATCATAAACTAAGCATTTTTCAGCTGAAATAATGAATGTAGTCCTCTTAATTCTTGCTTCTAAAGCATACGCAAGCAGAAATTTCAATGTACAATGATGTTTTTAAAAAAAACAGTCAAAATGCGCTCCACTCGGGCTGAAAACGCTGTTGGGGACATTTCCTTAATGTTGACTACAAATCAAAAACTAAGCATTTTTCAGCTGAAATAATGAATGTAGTCCTCTTAATTCTTGCTTCTAAAGCATACGCAAGCAGAAATTTCAATGTACAATGATGTTTTTAAAAAAACAGTCAAAATGTGCTCCACTCGGGCTGAAAACGCTGTTGGGGACATTTCATTAATGTTGACTATAAATCATAAACTAAGCATTTTTCAGCTGAAATAATGAATGTAGTCCTCTTAATTCTTGCTTCTAAAGCATACGCAAGCAGAAATTTCAATGTACAATGATGTTTTTAAAAAAACAGTCAAAATGTGCTCCACTCGGGCTGAAAACGCTTGTTTGGGACATTACATTAATGTTGACTATAAATCATAAACTAAGCATTTTTCAGCTGAAATAATGAATGTAGTCCTCTTAATTCTTGCTTCTAAAGCATACGCAAGCAGAAATTTCAATGTACAATGATGTTTTTAAAAAAAGGGTCAAAATGTGCTCCACTCGGGCTGAAAACGCTTGTTTGGAACATTTCATTAATGTTGACTATAAATCATAAACTAAGCATTTTTCAGCTGAAATAATGAATGTAGTCCTCTTAATTCTCGCTTCTAAAGCATACGCAAGCAGAAATTTCAATGTACAATGATGTTTTTAAAAAAACAGTCAAAATGTGCTCCACTCGGGCTGAAAACGCTTGTTTGGGACATGACATTAATGTTAACTATAAATCATAAACTAAGCATTTTTCAGCTGAAATAATGAATGTAGTCCTCTTAATTCTTGCTTCTAAAGCATACGCAAGCAGAAATTTCAATGTACAATGATGTTTTTAAAAAAACGGTCAAAATGTGCTCCACTCGGGCTGAAAACGCTTGTTTGGGACATTACATTAATGTTGACTATAAATCATAAACTAAGCATTTTTCAGCTGAAATAATGAATGTAGTCCTCTTAATTCTTGCTTCTAAAGCATACGCAAGCAGAAATTTCAATGTACAATGATGTTTTTAAAAAAAACAGTCAAAATGTGCTCCACTCGGGCTGAAAACGCTGTTGGGGACATTTCATTAATGTTGACTATAAATCATAAACTAAGCATTTTTCAGCTGAAATAATGAATGTAGTCCTCTTAATTCTTGCTTCTAAAGCATACGCAAACAGAAATTTCAATGTACAATGATGTTTTTAAAAAAACGGTCAAAATGTGCTCCACTCGGGCTGAAAACGCTTGTTTGGGACATTACATTAATGTTGACTATAAATCATAAACTAAGCATTTTTCAGCTGAAATAATGAATGTAGTCCTCTTAATTCTTGCTTCTAAAGCATACACAAACAGAAATTTCAATGTACAATGATGTTTTTAAAAAAACGGTCAAAATGTGCTCCACTCGGGCTGAAAACGCTTGTTCGGAACATTTCCTTAATGTTGACTATAAATCATAAACTAAGATTTTTTCAGCTGAAATAATGAATGTAGTCCTCTTAATTCTTGCTTCTAAAGCATACGCAAGCAGAAATTTCAATGTACAATGATGTTTTTAAAAAAAACAGTCAAAATGCGCTCCACTCGGGCTGAAAACGCTGTTGGGGACATTTCATTAATGTTGACTACAAATCAAAAACTAAGCATTTTTCAGCTGAAATAATGAATGTAGTCCTCTTAATTCTTGCTTCTAAAGCATACGCAAGCAGAAATTTCAATGTACAATGATGTTTTTAAAAAAACAGTCAAAATGTGCTCCACTCGGGCTGAAAACGCTGTTGGGGACATTTCATTAATGTTGACTACAAATCAAAAACTAAGCATTTTTCAGCTGAAATAATGTATGTAGTCCTCTTATTTCTTGCTTCTAAAGCATACGCAAGCAGAAATTTCAATGTACAATGATGTTTTTAAAAAAACGGTCAAAATGTGCTCCACTCGGGCTGAAAACGCTTGTTCGGAACATTTCCTTAATGTTGACTATAAATCATAAACTAAGCATTTTTCAGCTGAAATAATGAATGTAGTCCTCTTAATTCTTGCTTCTAAAGCATACGCAAGCAGAAATTTCAATGTACAATGATGTTTTTAAAAAAACAGTCAAAATGCGCTCCACTCGGGCTGAAAACGCTGTTGGGGACATTTCATTAATGTTGACTACAAATCAAAAACTAAGCATTTTTCAGCTGAAATAATGAATGTAGTCCTCTTAATTCTTGCTTCTAAAGCATACGCAAGCAGAAATTTCAATGTACAATGATGTTTTTAAAAAAACGGTCAAAATGTGCTCCACTCGGGCTGAAAACGCTTGTTTGGGACATGACATTAATGTTAACTATAAATCATAAACTAAGCATTTTTCAGCTGAAATAATGAATGTAGTCCTCTTAATTCTTGCTTCTAAAGCATACGCAAGCAGAAATTTCAATGTACAATGATGTTTTTAAAAAAGGGTCAAAATGTGCTCCACTCGGGCTGAAAACGCTTGTTTGGGACATTACATTAATGTTGACTATAAATCATAAACTAAGCATTTTTCAGCTGAAATAATGAATGTAGTCCTCTTAATTCTTGCTTCTAAAGCATACGCAAGCAGAAATTTCAATGTACAATGATGTTTTTAAAAAAAACAGTCAAAATGTGCTCCACTCGGGCTGAAAACGCTGTTGGGGACATTTCATTAATGTTGACTATAAATCATAAACTAAGCATTTTTCAGCTGAAATAATGAATGTAGTCCTCTTAATTCTTGCTTCTAAAGCATACGCAAACAGAAATTTCAATGTACAATGATGTTTTTAAAAAAACGGTCAAAATGTGCTCCACTCGGGCTGGAAACGCTTGTTTGGGACATTACATTAATGTTGACTATAAATCATAAACTAAGCATTTTTCAGCTGAAATAATGAATGTAGTCCTCTTAATTCTTGCTTCTAAAGCATACGCAAACAGAAATTTCAATGTACAATGATGTTTTTAAAAAAACGGTCAAAATGTGCTCCACTCGGGCTGAAAACGCTTGTTCGGAACATTTCCTTAATGTTGACTATAAATCATAAACTAAGCATTTTTCAGCTGAAATAATGAATGTAGTCCTCTTAATTCTTGCTTCTAAAGCATACGCAAGCAGAAATTTCAATGTACAATGATGTTTTTAAAAAAAACAGTCAAAATGCGCTCCACTCGGGCTGAAAACGCTGTTGGGGACATTTCATTAATGTTGACTACAAATCAAAAACTAAGCATTTTTCAGCTGAAATAATGAATGTAGTCCTCTTAATTCTTGCTTCTAAAGCATACGCAAGCAGAAATTTCAATGTACAATGATGTTTTTAAAAAAACAGTCAAAATGTGCTCCACTCGGGCTGAAAACGCTGTTGGGGACATTTCATTAATGTTGACTATAAATCATAAACTAAGCATTTTTCAGCTGAAATAATGAATGTAGTCCTCTTAATTCTTGCTTCTAAAGCATACGCAAGCAGAAATTTCAATGTACAATGATGTTTTTAAAAAAACAGTCAAAATGTGCTCCACTCGGGCTGAAAACGCTTGTTTGGGACATTACATTAATGTTGACTATAAATCATAAACTAAGCATTTTTCAGCTGAAATAATGAATGTAGTCCTCTTAATTCTTGCTTCTAAAGCATACGCAAGCAGAAATTTCAATGTACAATGATGTTTTTAAAAAAAGGGTCAAAATGTGCTCCACTCGGGCTGAAAACGCTTGTTTGGAACATTTCATTAATGTTGACTATAAATCATAAACTAAGCATTTTTCAGCTGAAATAATGAATGTAGTCCTCTTAATTCTCGCTTCTAAAGCATACGCAAGCAGAAATTTCAATGTACAATGATGTTTTTAAAAAAACAGTCAAAATGTGCTCCACTCGGGCTGAAAACGCTTGTTTGGGACATGACATTAATGTTAACTATAAATCATAAACTAAGCATTTTTCAGCTGAAATAATGAATGTAGTCCTCTTAATTCTTGCTTCTAAAGCATACGCAAGCAGAAATTTCAATGTACAATGATGTTTTTAAAAAAACGGTCAAAATGTGCTCCACTCGGGCTGAAAACGCTTGTTTGGGACATTACATTAATGTTGACTATAAATCATAAACTAAGCATTTTTCAGCTGAAATAATGAATGTAGTCCTCTTAATTCTTGCTTCTAAAGCATACGCAAGCAGAAATTTCAATGTACAATGATGTTTTTAAAAAAAACAGTCAAAATGTGCTCCACTCGGGCTGAAAACGCTGTTGGGGACATTTCATTAATGTTGACTATAAATCATAAACTAAGCATTTTTCAGCTGAAATAATGAATGTAGTCCTCTTAATTCTTGCTTCTAAAGCATACGCAAACAGAAATTTCAATGTACAATGATGTTTTTAAAAAAACGGTCAAAATGTGCTCCACTCGGGCTGAAAACGCTTGTTTGGGACATTACATTAATGTTGACTATAAATCATAAACTAAGCATTTTTCAGCTGAAATAATGAATGTAGTCCTCTTAATTCTTGCTTCTAAAGCATACACAAACAGAAATTTCAATGTACAATGATGTTTTTAAAAAAACGGTCAAAATGTGCTCCACTCGGGCTGAAAACGCTTGTTCGGAACATTTCCTTAATGTTGACTATAAATCATAAACTAAGCATTTTTCAGCTGAAATAATGAATGTAGTCCTCTTAATTCTTGCTTCTAAAGCATACGCAAGCAGAAATTTCAATGTACAATGATGTTTTTAAAAAAAACAGTCAAAATGCGCTCCACTCGGGCTGAAAACGCTGTTGGGGACATTTCATTAATGTTGACTACAAATCAAAAACTAAGCATTTTTCAGCTGAAATAATGAATGTAGTCCTCTTAATTCTTGCTTCTAAAGCATACGCAAGCAGAAATTTCAATGTACAATGATGTTTTTAAAAAAACAGTCAAAATGTGCTCCACTCGGGCTGAAAACGCTGTTGGGGACATTTCATTAATGTTGACTACAAATCAAAAACTAAGCATTTTTCAGCTGAAATAATGTATTTAGTCCTCTTAATTCTTGCTTCTAAAGCATACGCAAGCAGAAATTTCAATGTACAATGATGTTTTTAAAAAAACGGTCAAAATGTGCTCCACTCGGGCTGAAAACGCTTGTTCGGAACATTTCCTTAATGTTGACTATAAATCATAAACTAAGCATTTTTCAGCTGAAATAATGAATGTAGTCCTCTTAATTCTTGCTTCTAAAGCATACGCAAGCAGAAATTTCAATGTACAATGATGTTTTTAAAAAAACAGTCAAAATGTGCTCCACTCGGGCTGAAAACGCTGTTGGGGACATTTCATTAATGTTGACTACAAATCAAAAACTAAGCATTTTTCAGCTGAAATAATGAATGTAGTCCTCTTAATTCTTGCTTCTAAAGCATACGCAAGCAGAAATTTCAATGTACAATGATGTTTTTAAAAAAACGGTCAAAATGTGCTCCACTCGGGCTGAAAACGCTTGTTTGGGACATGACATTAATGTTAACTATAAATCATAAACTAAGCATTTTTCAGCTGAAATAATGAATGTAGTCCTCTTAATTCTTGCTTCTAAAGCATACGCAAGCAGAAATTTCAATGTACAATGATGTTTTTAAAAAAAAGGTCAAAATGTGCTCCACTCGGGCTGAAAACGCTTGTTTGGGACATTACATTAATGTTGACTATAAATCATAAACTAAGCATTTTTCAGCTGAAATAATGAATGTAGTCCTCTTAATTCTTGCTTCTAAAGCATACGCAAGCAGAAATTTCAATGTACAATGATGTTTTTAAAAAAAACAGTCAAAATGTGCTCCACTCGGGCTGAAAACGCTGTTGGGGACATTTCATTAATGTTGACTATAAATCATAAACTAAGCATTTTTCAGCTGAAATAATGAATGTAGTCCTCTTAATTCTTGCTTCTAAAGCATACGCAAACAGAAATTTCAATGTACAATGATGTTTTTAAAAAAACGGTCAAAATGTGCTCCACTCGGGCTGAAAACGCTTGTTTGGGACATTACATTAATGTTGACTATAAATCATAAACTAAGCATTTTTCAGCTGAAATAATGAATGTAGTCCTCTTAATTCTTGCTTCTAAAGCATACACAAACAGAAATTTCAATGTACAATGATGTTTTTAAAAAAACGGTCAAAATGTGCTCCACTCGGGCTGAAAACGCTTGTTCGGAACATTTCCTTAATGTTGAATATAAATCATAAACTAAGCATTTTTCAGCTGAAATAATGAATGTAGTCCTCTTAATTCTTGCTTCTAAAGCATACGCAAGCAGAAATTTCAATGTACAATGATGTTTTTAAAAAAAACAGTCAAAATGTGCTCCACTCGGGCTGAAAACGCTGTTGGGGACATTTCATTAATGTTGACTACAAATCAAAAACTAAGCATTTTTCAGCTGAAATAATGAATGTAGTCCTCTTAATTCTTGCTTCTAAAGCATACGCAAGCAGAAATTTCAATGTACAATGATGTTTTTAAAAAAACAGTCAAAATGTGCTCCACTCGGGCTGAAAACGCTGTTGGGGACATTTCATTAATGTTGACTACAAATCAAAAACTAAGCATTTTTCAGCTGAAATAATGAATGTAGTCCTCTTAATTCTTGCTTCTAAAGCATACGCAAGCAGAAATTTCAATGTACAATGATGTTTTTAAAAAAACGGTCAAAATGTGCTCCACTCGGGCTGAAAACGCTTGTTCGGAACATTTCCTTAATGTTGACTATAAATCATAAACTAAGCATTTTTCAGCTGAAATAATGAATGTAGTCCTCTTAATTCTTGCTTCTAAAGCATACACAAGCAGAAATTTCAATGTACAATGATGTTTTTAAAAAAAACAATCAAAATGCGCTCCACTCGGGCTGAAAACGCTGTTGGGGACATTTCATTAATGTTGACTACAAATCAAAAACTAAGCATTTTTCAGCTGAAATAATGAATGTAGTCCTCTTAATTCTTGCTTCTAAAGCATACGCAAGCAGAAATTTCAATGTACAATGATGTTTTTAAAAAAACAGTCAAAATGTGCTCCACTCGGGCTGAAAACGCTGTTGGGGACATTTCATTAATGTTGACTATAAATCATAAACTAAGCATTTTTCAGCTGAAATAATGAATGTAGTCCTCTTAATTCTTGCTTCTAAAGCATACGCAAGCAGAAATTTCAATGTACAATGATGTTTTTAAAAAAACAGTCAAAATGTGCTCCACTCGGGCTGAAAACGCTTGTTTGGGACATTACATTAATGTTGACTATAAATCATAAACTAAGCATTTTTCAGCTGAAATAATGAATGTAGTCCTCTTAATTCTTGCTTCTAAAGCATACGCAAACAGAAATTTCAATGTACAATGATGTTTTTAAAAAAACGGTCAAAATGTGCTCCACTCGGGCTGAAAACGCTTGTTTGGGACATTACATTAATGTTGACTATAAATCATAAACTAAGCATTTTTCAGCTGAAATAATGAATGTAGTCCTCTTAATTCTTGCTTCTAAAGCATACACAAACAGAAATTTCAATGTACAATGATGTTTTTAAAAAAACGGTCAAAATGTGCTCCACTCGGGCTGAAAACGCTTGTTTGGAACATTTCATTAATGTTGACTATAAATCATAAACTAAGCATTTTTCAGCTGAAATAATGAATGTAGTCCTCTTAATTCCTGCTTCTAAAGCATACGCAAGCAGAAATTTCAATGTACAATGATGTTTTTAAAAAAAACAGTCAAAATGTGCTCCACTCGGGCTGAAAACGCTGTTGGGGACATTTCATTAATGTTGACTACAAATCAAAAACTAAGCATTTTTCAGCTGAAATAATGAATGTAGTCCTCTTAATTCTTGCTTCTAAAGCATACGCAAGCAGAAATTTCAATGTACAATGATGTTTTTTAAAAAAACAGTCAAAATGTGCTCCACTCGGGCTGAAAACGCTGTTGGGGACATTTCATTAATGTTGACTATAAATCATAAACTAAGCATTTTTCAGCTGAAATAATGAATGTAGTCCTCTTAATTCTTGCTTCTAAAGCATACGCAAGCAGAAATTTCAATGTACAATGATGTTTTTAAAAAAAACAGTCAAAATGCGCTCCACTCGGGCTGAAAACGCTGTTGGGGACATTTCATTAATGTTGACTACAAATCAAAAACTAAGCATTTTTCAGCTGAAATAATGAATGTAGTCCTCTTAATTCTTGCTTCTAAAGCATACGCAAGCAGAAATTTCAATGTACAATGATGTTTTTAAAAAAACAGTCAAAATGTGCTCCACTCGGGCTGAAAACGCTGTTGGGGACATTTCATTAATGTTGACTATAAATCATAAACTAAGCATTTTTCAGCTGAAATAATGAATGTAGTCCTCTTAATTCTTGCTTCTTAAGCATACGCAAGCAGAAATTTCAATGTACAATGATGTTTTTAAAAAAACAGTCAAAATGTGCTCCACTCGGGCTGAAAACGCTTGTTTGGGACATTACATTAATGTTGACTATAAATCATAAACTAAGCATTTTTCAGCTGAAATAATGAATGTAGTCCTCTTAATTCTTGCTTCTAAAGCATACGCAAGCAGAAATTTCAATGTACAATGATGTTTTTAAAAAAACGGTCAAAATGTGCTCCACTCGGGCTGAAAACGCTTGTTCGGAACATTTCCTTAATGTTGACTATAAATCATAAACTAAGCATTTTTCAGCTGAAATAATGATTGTAGTCCTCTTAATTCTTGCTTCTAAAGCATACGCAAGCAGAAATTTCAATGTACAATGATGTTTTTAAAAAAAACAGTCAAAATGTGCTCCACTCGGGCTGAAAACGCTGTTGGGGACATTTCATTAATGTTGACTACAAATCAAAAACTAAGCATTTTTCAGCTGAAATAATGAATGTAGTCCTCTTAATTCTTGCTTCTAAAGCATACGCAAGCAGAAATTTCAATGTACAATGATGTTTTTAAAAAAACAGTCAAAATGTGCTCCACTCGGGCTGAAAACGCTGTTGGGGACATGACATTAATGTTGACTATAAATCATAAACTAAGCATTTTTCAGCTGAAATAATGAATGTAGTCCTCTTAATTCTTGCTTCTAAAGCATACGCAAGCAGAAATTTCAATGTACAATGATGTTTTTAAAAAAAACAGTCAAAATGCGCTCCACTCGGGCTGAAAACGCTGTTGGGGACATTTCATTAATGTTGACTACAAATCAAAAACTAAGCATTTTTCAGCTGAAATAATGAATGTAGTCCTCTTAATTCTTGCTTCTAAAGCATACGCAAGCAGAAATTTCAATGTACAATGATGTTTTTAAAAAAACAGTCAAAATGTGCTCCACTCGGGCTGAAAACGCTGTTGGGGACATTTCATTAATGTTGACTACAAATCAAAAACTAAGCATTTTTCAGCTGAAATAATGTATTTAGTCCTCTTAATTCTTGCTTCTAAAGCATACGCAAGCAGAAATTTCAATGTACAATGATGTTTTTAAAAAAACGGTCAAAATGTGCTCCACTCGGGCTGAAAACGCTTGTTCGGAACATTTCCTTAATGTTGACTATAAATCATAAACTAAGCATTTTTCAGCTGAAATAATGAATGTAGTCCTCTTAATTCTTGCTTCTAAAGCATACACAAACAGACATTTCAATGTACAATGATGTTTTTAAAAAAACGGTCAAAATGTGCTCCACTCGGGCTGAAAACGCTTGTTTGGAACATTTCATTAATGTTGAATATAAATCATAAACTAAGCATTTTTCAGCTGAAATAATGAATGTAGTCCTCTTAATTCTTGCTTCTAAAGCATACGCAAGCAGAAATTTCAATGTACAATGATGTTTTTAAAAAAACAGTCAAAATGTGCTCCACTCGGGCTGAAAACGCTTGTTTGGGACATTACATTAATGTTGACTATAAATCATAAACTAAGCATTTTTCAGCTGAAATAATGAATGTAGTCCTCTTAATTCTTGCTTCTAAAGCATACGCAAACAGAAATTTCAATGTACAATGATGTTTTTAAAAAAAGGGTCAAAATGTGCTCCACTCGGGCTGAAAACGCTTGTTCGGAACATTTCCTTAATGTTGACTATAAATCATAAACTAAGCATTTTTCAGCTGAAATAATGAATGTAGTCCTCTTAATTCTTGCTTCTAAAGCATACACAAACAGAAATTTCAATGTACAATGATGTTTTTAAAAAAACGGTCAAAATGTGCTCCACTCGGGCTGAAAACGCTTGTTCGGAACATTTCCTTAATGTTGAATATAAATCATAAACTAAGCATTTTTCAGCTGAAATAATGAATGTAGTCCTCTTAATTCTTGCTTCTAAAGCATACGCAAGCAGAAATTTCAATGTACAATGATGTTTTTAAAAAAAACAGTCAAAATGTGCTCCACTCGGGCTGAAAACGCTGTTGGGGACATTTCATTAATGTTGACTACAAATCAAAAACTAAGCATTTTTCAGCTGAAATAATGAATGTAGTCCTCTTAATTCTTGCTTCTAAAGCATACGCAAGCAGAAATTTCAATGTACAATGATGTTTTTAAAAAAACAGTCAAAATGTGCTCCACTCGGGCTGAAAACGCTGTTGGGGACATTTCATTAATGTTGACTACAAATCAAAAACTAAGCATTTTTCAGCTGAAATAATGAATGTAGTCCTCTTAATTCTTGCTTCTAAAGCATACGCAAGCAGAAATTTCAATGTACAATGATGTTTTTAAAAAAACAGTCAAAATGTGCTCCACTCGGGCTGAAAACGCTTGTTTGGGACATTACATTAATGTTGACTATAAATCATAAACTAAGCATTTTTCAGCTGAAATAATGAATGTAGTCCTCTTAATTCTTGCTTCTAAAGCATACGCAAACAGAAATTTCAATGTACAATGATGTTTTTAAAAAAACGGTCAAAATGTGCTCCACTCGGGCTGAAAACGCTTGTTTGGGACATTACATTAATGTTGACTATAAATCATAAACTAAGCATTTTTCAGCTGAAATAATGAATGTAGTCCTCTTAATTCTTGCTTCTAAAGCATACACAAACAGAAATTTCAATGTACAATGATGTTTTTAAAAAAACGGTCAAAATGTGCTCCACTCGGGCTGAAAACGCTTGTTTGGAACATTTCATTAATGTTGACTATAAATCATAAACTAAGCATTTTTCAGCTGAAATAATGAATGTAGTCCTCTTAATTCCTGCTTCTAAAGCATACGCAAGCAGAAATTTCAATGTACAATGATGTTTTTAAAAAAAACAGTCAAAATGTGCTCCACTCGGGCTGAAAACGCTGTTGGGGACATTTCATTAATGTTGACTACAAATCAAAAACTAAGCATTTTTCAGCTGAAATAATGAATGTAGTCCTCTTAATTCTTGCTTCTAAAGCATACGCAAGCAGAAATTTCAATGTACAATGATGTTTTTTAAAAAAACAGTCAAAATGTGCTCCACTCGGGCTGAAAACGCTGTTGGGGACATTTCATTAATGTTGACTATAAATCATAAACTAAGCATTTTTCAGCTGAAATAATGAATGTAGTCCTCTTAATTCTTGCTTCTAAAGCATACGCAAGCAGAAATTTCAATGTACAATGATGTTTTTAAAAAAAACAGTCAAAATGCGCTCCACTCGGGCTGAAAACGCTGTTGGGGACATTTCATTAATGTTGACTACAAATCAAAAACTAAGCATTTTTCAGCTGAAATAATGAATGTAGTCCTCTTAATTCTTGCTTCTAAAGCATACGCAAGCAGAAATTTCAATGTACAATGATGTTTTTAAAAAAACAGTCAAAATGTGCTCCACTCGGGCTGAAAACGCTGTTGGGGACATTTCATTAATGTTGACTATAAATCATAAACTAAGCATTTTTCAGCTGAAATAATGAATGTAGTCCTCTTAATTCTTGCTTCTTAAGCATACGCAAGCAGAAATTTCAATGTACAATGATGTTTTTAAAAAAACAGTCAAAATGTGCTCCACTCGGGCTGAAAACGCTTGTTTGGGACATTACATTAATGTTGACTATAAATCATAAACTAAGCATTTTTCAGCTGAAATAATGAATGTAGTCCTCTTAATTCTTGCTTCTAAAGCATACGCAAGCAGAAATTTCAATGTACAATGATGTTTTTAAAAAAACGGTCAAAATGTGCTCCACTCGGGCTGAAAACGCTTGTTCGGAACATTTCCTTAATGTTGACTATAAATCATAAACTAAGCATTTTTCAGCTGAAATAATGATTGTAGTCCTCTTAATTCTTGCTTCTAAAGCATACGCAAGCAGAAATTTCAATGTACAATGATGTTTTTAAAAAAAACAGTCAAAATGTGCTCCACTCGGGCTGAAAACGCTGTTGGGGACATTTCATTAATGTTGACTACAAATCAAAAACTAAGCATTTTTCAGCTGAAATAATGAATGTAGTCCTCTTAATTCTTGCTTCTAAAGCATACGCAAGCAGAAATTTCAATGTACAATGATGTTTTTAAAAAAACAGTCAAAATGTGCTCCACTCGGGCTGAAAACGCTGTTGGGGACATGACATTAATGTTGACTATAAATCATAAACTAAGCATTTTTCAGCTGAAATAATGAATGTAGTCCTCTTAATTCTTGCTTCTAAAGCATACGCAAGCAGAAATTTCAATGTACAATGATGTTTTTAAAAAAAACAGTCAAAATGCGCTCCACTCGGGCTGAAAACGCTGTTGGGGACATTTCATTAATGTTGACTACAAATCAAAAACTAAGCATTTTTCAGCTGAAATAATGAATGTAGTCCTCTTAATTCTTGCTTCTAAAGCATACGCAAGCAGAAATTTCAATGTACAATGATGTTTTTAAAAAAACAGTCAAAATGTGCTCCACTCGGGCTGAAAACGCTGTTGGGGACATTTCATTAATGTTGACTACAAATCAAAAACTAAGCATTTTTCAGCTGAAATAATGTATTTAGTCCTCTTAATTCTTGCTTCTAAAGCATACGCAAGCAGAAATTTCAATGTACAATGATGTTTTTAAAAAAACGGTCAAAATGTGCTCCACTCGGGCTGAAAACGCTTGTTCGGAACATTTCCTTAATGTTGACTATAAATCATAAACTAAGCATTTTTCAGCTGAAATAATGAATGTAGTCCTCTTAATTCTTGCTTCTAAAGCATACGCAAGCAGAAATTTCAATGTACAATGATGTTTTTAAAAAAACAGTCAAAATGTGCTCCACTCGGGCTGAAAACGCTGTTGGGGACATTTCATTAATGTTGACTACAAATCAAAAACTAAGCATTTTTCAGCTGAAATAATGAATGTAGTCCTCTTAATTCTTGCTTCTAAAGCATACGCAAGCAGAAATTTCAATGTACAATGATGTTTTTAAAAAAACGGTCAAAATGTGCTCCACTCGGGCTGAAAACGCTTGTTTGGGACATGACATTAATGTTGACTATAAATCATAAACTAAGCATTTTTCAGCTGAAATAATGAATGTAGTCCTCTTAATTCTTGCTTCTAAAGCATACGCAAGCAGAAATTTCAATGTACAATGATGTTTTTAAAAAAACGGTCAAAATGTGCTCCACTCGGGCTGAAAACGCTTGTTTGGGACATTACATTAATGTTGACTATAAATCATAAACTAAGCATTTTTCAGCTGAAATAATGAATGTAGTCCTCTTAATTCTTGCTTCTAAAGCATACGCAAGCAGAAATTTCAATGTACAATGATGTTTTTAAAAAAAACAGTCAAAATTTGCTCCACTCGGGCTGAAAACGCTGTTGGGGACATTTCATTAATGTTGACTATAAATCATAAACTAAGCATTTTTCAGCTGAAATAATGAATGTAGTCCTCTTAATTCTTGCTTCTAAAGCATACGCAAACAGAAATTTCAATGTACAATGATGTTTTTAAAAAAACGGTCAAAATGTGCTCCACTCGGGCTGAAAACGCTTGTTTGGGACATTACATTAATGTTGACTATAAATCATAAACTAAGCATTTTTCAGCTGAAATAATGAATGTAGTCCTCTTAATTCTTGCTTCTAAAGCATACACAAACAGAAATTTCAATGTACAATGATGTTTTTAAAAAAACGGTCAAAATGTGCTCCACTCGGGCTGAAAACGCTTGTTCGGAACATTTCCTTAATGTTGACTATAAATCATAAACTAAGCATTTTTCAGCTGAAATAATGAATGTAGTCCTCTTAATTCTTGCTTCTAAAGCATACGCAAGCAGAAATTTCAATGTACAATGATGTTTTTAAAAAAAACAGTCAAAATGTGCTCCACTCGGGCTGAAAACGCTGTTGGGGACATTTCATTAATGTTGACTACAAATCAAAAACTAAGCATTTTTCAGCTGAAATAATGAATGTAGTCCTCTTAATTCTTGCTTCTAAAGCATACGCAAGCAGAAATTTCAATGTACAATGATGTTTTTAAAAAAACAGTCAAAATGTGCTCCACTCGGGCTGAAAACGCTGTTGGGGACATTTCATTAATGTTGACTACAAATCAAAAACTAAGCATTTTTCAGCTGAAATAATGAATGTAGTCCTCTTAATTCTTGCTTCTAAAGCATACGCAAGCAGAAATTTCAATGTACAATGATGTTTTTAAAAAAACGGTCAAAATGTGCTCCACTCGGGCTGAAAACGCTTGTTCGGAACATTTCCTTAATGTTGACTATAAATCATAAACTAAGCATTTTTCAGCTGAAATAATGAATGTAGTCCTCTTAATTCTTGCTTCTAAAGCATACACAAGCAGAAATTTCAATGTACAATGATGTTTTTAAAAAAAACAATCAAAATGCGCTCCACTCGGGCTGAAAACGCTGTTGGGGACATTTCATTAATGTTGACTACAAATCAAAAACGAAGCATTTTTCAGCTGAAATAATGAATGTAGTCCTCTTAATTCTTGCTTCTAAAGCATACGCAAGCAGAAATTTCAATGTACAATGATGTTTTTAAAAAAACAGTCAAAATGTGCTCCACTCGGGCTGAAAACGCTGTTGGGGACATTTCATTAATGTTGACTATAAATCATAAACTAAGCATTTTTCAGCTGAAATAATGAATGTAGTCCTCTTAATTCTTGCTTCTAAAGCATACGCAAGCAGAAATTTCAATGTACAATGATGTTTTTAAAAAAACAGTCAAAATGTGCTCCACTCGGGCTGAAAACGCTTGTTTGGGACATTACATTAATGTTGACTATAAATCATAAACTAAGCATTTTTCAGCTGAAATAATGAATGTAGTCCTCTTAATTCTTGCTTCTAAAGCATACGCAAGCAGAAATTTCAATGTACAATGATGTTTTTAAAAAAAGGGTCAAAATGTGCTCCACTCGGGCTGAAAACGCTTGTTTGGAACATTTCATTAATGTTGACTATAAATCATAAACTAAGCATTTTTCAGCTGAAATAATGAATGTAGTCCTCTTAATTCTCGCTTCTAAAGCATACGCAAGCAGAAATTTCAATGTACAATGATGTTTTTAAAAAAACAGTCAAAATGTGCTCCACTCGGGCTGAAAACGCTTGTTTGGGACATGACATTAATGTTAACTATAAATCATAAACTAAGCATTTTTCAGCTGAAATAATGAATGTAGTCCTCTTAATTCTTGCTTCTAAAGCATACGCAAGCAGAAATTTCAATGTACAATGATGTTTTTAAAAAAAGGGTCAAAATGTGCTCCACTCGGGCTGGAAACGCTTGTTTGGGACATTACATTAATGTTGACTATAAATCATAAACTAAGCATTTTTCAGCTGAAATAATGAATCTAGTCCTCTTAATTCTTGCTTCTAAAGCATACGCAAACAGAAATTTCAATGTACAATGATGTTTTTAAAAAAACGGTCAAAATGTGCTCCACTCGGGCTGAAAACGCTTGTTTGGAACATTTCATTAATGTTGACTATAAATCATAAACTAAGCATTTTTCAGCTGAAATAATGAATGTAGTCCTCTTAATTCTTGCTTCTAAAGCATACGCAAGCAGAAATTTCAATGTACAATGATGTTTTTAAAAAAAACAGTCAAAATGTGCTCCACTCGGGCTGAAAACGCTGTTGGGGACATTTCATTAATGTTGACTACAAATCAAAAACTAAGCATTTTTCAGCTGAAATAATGAATGTAGTCCTCTTAATTCTTGCTTCTAAAGCATACGCAAGAAGAAATTTCAATGTACAATGATGTTTTTAAAAAAGCAGTCAAAATGTGCTCCACTCGGGCTGAAAACGCTGTTGGGGACATTTCATTAATGTTGACTATAAATCATAAACTAAGCATTTTTCAGCTGAAATAATGAATGTAGTTTCTTAATTCTTGCTTCTAAAGCATACGCAAGCAGAAATTTCAATGTACAATGATGTTTTTAAAAAAAGGGTCAAAATGTGCTCCACTCGGGCTGAAAACGCTTGTTTGGAACATTTCATTAATGTTGACTATAAATCATAAACTAAGCATTTTTCAGCTGAAATAATGAATGTAGTCCTCTTAATTCTTGCTTCTAAAGCATACGCAAGCAGAAATTTCAATGTACAATGATGTTTTTAAAAAAACAGTCAAAATGTGCTCCACTCGGGCTGAAAACGCTTGTTTGGGACATTACATTAATGTTCACTATAAATCATAAACTAAGCATTTTTCAGCTGAAATAATGAATGTAGTCCTCTTAATTCTTGCTTCTAAAGCATACGCAAACAGAAATTTCAATGTACAATGATGTTTTTAAAAAAACGGTCAAAATGTGCTCCACTCGGGCTGAAAACGCTTGTTTGGGACATTACATTAATGTTGACTATAAATCATAAACTAAGCATTTTTCAGCTGAAATAATGAATGTAGTCCTCTTAATTCTTGCTTCTAAAGCATACACAAACAGAAATTTCAATGTACAATGATGTTTTTAAAAAAACGGTCAAAATGTGCTCCACTCGGGCTGAAAACGCTTGTTTGGAACATTTCATTAATGTTGACTATAAATCATAAACTAAGCATTTTTCAGCTGAAATAATGAATGTAGTCCTCTTAATTCCTGCTTCTAAAGCATACGCAAGCAGAAATTTCAATGTACAATGATGTTTTTAAAAAAAACAGTCAAAATGTGCTCCACTCGGGCTGAAAACGCTGTTGGGGACATTTCATTAATGTTGACTACAAATCAAAAACTAAGCATTTTTCAGCTGAAATAATGAATGTAGTCCTCTTAATTCTTGCTTCTAAAGCATACGCAAGCAGAAATTTCAATGTACAATGATGTTTTTTAAAAAAACAGTCAAAATGTGCTCCACTCGGGCTGAAAACGCTGTTGGGGACATTTCATTAATGTTGACTATAAATCATAAACTAAGCATTTTTCAGCTGAAATAATGAATGTAGTCCTCTTAATTCTTGCTTCTAAAGCATACGCAAGCAGAAATTTCAATGTACAATGATGTTTTTAAAAAAAACAGTCAAAATGCGCTCCACTCGGGCTGAAAACGCTGTTGGGGACATTTCATTAATGTTGACTACAAATCAAAAACTAAGCATTTTTCAGCTGAAATAATGAATGTAGTCCTCTTAATTCTTGCTTCTAAAGCATACGCAAGCAGAAATTTCAATGTACAATGATGTTTTTAAAAAAACAGTCAAAATGTGCTCCACTCGGGCTGAAAACGCTGTTGGGGACATTTCATTAATGTTGACTATAAATCATAAACTAAGCATTTTTCAGCTGAAATAATGAATGTAGTCCTCTTAATTCTTGCTTCTTAAGCATACGCAAGCAGAAATTTCAATGTACAATGATGTTTTTAAAAAAACAGTCAAAATGTGCTCCACTCGGGCTGAAAACGCTTGTTTGGGACATTACATTAATGTTGACTATAAATCATAAACTAAGCATTTTTCAGCTGAAATAATGAATGTAGTCCTCTTAATTCTTGCTTCTAAAGCATACGCAAGCAGAAATTTCAATGTACAATGATGTTTTTAAAAAAACGGTCAAAATGTGCTCCACTCGGGCTGAAAACGCTTGTTCGGAACATTTCCTTAATGTTGACTATAAATCATAAACTAAGCATTTTTCAGCTGAAATAATGAATGTAGTCCTCTTAATTCTTGCTTCTAAAGCATACGCAAGCAGAAATTTCAATGTACAATGATGTTTTTAAAAAAAACAGTCAAAATGTGCTCCACTCGGGCTGAAAACGCTGTTGGGGACATTTCATTAATGTTGACTACAAATCAAAAACTAAGCATTTTTCAGCTGAAATAATGAATGTAGTCCTCTTAATTCTTGCTTCTAAAGCATACGCAAGCAGAAATTTCAATGTACAATGATGTTTTTAAAAAAACAGTCAAAATGTGCTCCACTCGGGCTGAAAACGCTGTTGGGGACATGACATTAATGTTGACTATAAATCATAAACTAAGCATTTTTCAGCTGAAATAATGAATGTAGTCCTCTTAATTCTTGCTTCTAAAGCATACGCAAGCAGAAATTTCAATGTACAATGATGTTTTTAAAAAAAACAGTCAAAATGCGCTCCACTCGGGCTGAAAACGCTGTTGGGGACATTTCATTAATGTTGACTACAAATCAAAAACTAAGCATTTTTCAGCTGAAATAATGAATGTAGTCCTCTTAATTCTTGCTTCTAAAGCATACGCAAGCAGAAATTTCAATGTACAATGATGTTTTTAAAAAAACAGTCAAAATGTGCTCCACTCGGGCTGAAAACGCTGTTGGGGACATTTCATTAATGTTGACTACAAATCAAAAACTAAGCATTTTTCAGCTGAAATAATGAATGTAGTCCTCTTAATTCTTGCTTCTAAAGCATACGCAAGCAGAAATTTCAATGTACAATGATGTTTTTAAAAAAACGGTCAAAATGTGCTCCACTCGGGCTGAAAACGCTTGTTCGGAACATTTCCTTAATGTTGACTATAAATCATAAACTAAGCATTTTTCAGCTGAAATAATGAATGTAGTCCTCTTAATTCTTGCTTCTAAAGCATACACAAGCAGAAATTTCAATGTACAATGATGTTTTTAAAAAAAACAATCAAAATGCGCTCCACTCGGGCTGAAAACGCTGTTGGGGACATTTCATTAATGTTGACTACAAATCAAAAACTAAGCATTTTTCAGCTGAAATAATGAATGTAGTCCTCTTAATTCTTGCTTCTAAAGCATACGCAAGCAGAAATTTCAATGTACAATGATGTTTTTAAAAAAACAGTCAAAATGTGCTCCACTCGGGCTGAAAACGCTGTTGGGGACATTTCATTAATGTTGACTATAAATCATAAACTAAGCATTTTTCAGCTGAAATAATGAATGTAGTCCTCTTAATTCTTGCTTCTAAAGCATACGCAAGCAGAAATTTCAATGTACAATGATGTTTTTAAAAAAACAGTCAAAATGTGCTCCACTCGGGCTGAAAACGCTTGTTTGGGACATTACATTAATGTTGACTATAAATCATAAACTAAGCATTTTTCAGCTGAAATAATGAATGTAGTCCTCTTAATTCTTGCTTCTAAAGCATACGCAAGCAGAAATTTCAATGTACAATGATGTTTTTAAAAAAAGGGTCAAAATGTGCTCCACTCGGGCTGAAAACGCTTGTTTGGAACATTTCATTAATGTTGACTATAAATCATAAACTAAGCATTTTTCAGCTGAAATAATGAATGTAGTCCTCTTAATTCTCGCTTCTAAAGCATACGCAAGCAGAAATTTCAATGTACAATGATGTTTTTAAAAAAACAGTCAAAATGTGCTCCACTCGGGCTGAAAACGCTTGTTTGGGACATGACATTAATGTTAACTATAAATCATAAACTAAGCATTTTTCAGCTGAAATAATGAATGTAGTCCTCTTAATTCTTGCTTCTAAAGCATACGCAAGCAGAAATTTCAATGTACAATGATGTTTTTAAAAAAAGGGTCAAAATGTGCTCCACTCGGGCTGGAAACGCTTGTTTGGGACATTACATTAATGTTGACTATAAATCATAAACTAAGCATTTTTCAGCTGAAATAATGAATCTAGTCCTCTTAATTCTTGCTTCTAAAGCATACGCAAACAGAAATTTCAATGTACAATGATGTTTTTAAAAAAACGGTCAAAATGTGCTCCACTCGGGCTGAAAACGCTTGTTTGGAACATTTCATTAATGTTGACTATAAATCATAAACTAAGCATTTTTCAGCTGAAATAATGAATGTAGTCCTCTTAATTCTTGCTTCTAAAGCATACGCAAGCAGAAATTTCAATGTACAATGATGTTTTTAAAAAAAACAGTCAAAATGTGCTCCACTCGGGCTGAAAACGCTGTTGGGGACATTTCATTAATGTTGACTACAAATCAAAAACTAAGCATTTTTCAGCTGAAATAATGAATGTAGTCCTCTTAATTCTTGCTTCTAAAGCATACGCAAGAAGAAATTTCAATGTACAATGATGTTTTTAAAAAAGCAGTCAAAATGTGCTCCACTCGGGCTGAAAACGCTGTTGGGGACATTTCATTAATGTTGACTATAAATCATAAACTAAGCATTTTTCAGCTGAAATAATGAATGTAGTTTCTTAATTCTTGCTTCTAAAGCATACGCAAGCAGAAATTTCAATGTACAATGATGTTTTTAAAAAAAGGGTCAAAATGTGCTCCACTCGGGCTGAAAACGCTTGTTTGGAACATTTCATTAATGTTGACTATAAATCATAAACTAAGCATTTTTCAGCTGAAATAATGAATGTAGTCCTCTTAATTCTTGCTTCTAAAGCATACGCAAGCAGAAATTTCAATGTACAATGATGTTTTTAAAAAAACAGTCAAAATGTGCTCCACTCGGGCTGAAAACGCTTGTTTGGGACATTACATTAATGTTCACTATAAATCATAAACTAAGCATTTTTCAGCTGAAATAATGAATGTAGTCCTCTTAATTCTTGCTTCTAAAGCATACGCAAACAGAAATTTCAATGTACAATGATGTTTTTAAAAAAACGGTCAAAATGTGCTCCACTCGGGCTGAAAACGCTTGTTTGGGACATTACATTAATGTTGACTATAAATCATAAACTAAGCATTTTTCAGCTGAAATAATGAATGTAGTCCTCTTAATTCTTGCTTCTAAAGCATACACAAACAGAAATTTCAATGTACAATGATGTTTTTAAAAAAACGGTCAAAATGTGCTCCACTCGGGCTGAAAACGCTTGTTTGGAACATTTCATTAATGTTGACTATAAATCATAAACTAAGCATTTTTCAGCTGAAATAATGAATGTAGTCCTCTTAATTCCTGCTTCTAAAGCATACGCAAGCAGAAATTTCAATGTACAATGATGTTTTTAAAAAAAACAGTCAAAATGTGCTCCACTCGGGCTGAAAACGCTGTTGGGGACATTTCATTAATGTTGACTACAAATCAAAAACTAAGCATTTTTCAGCTGAAATAATGAATGTAGTCCTCTTAATTCTTGCTTCTAAAGCATACGCAAGCAGAAATTTCAATGTACAATGATGTTTTTTAAAAAAACAGTCAAAATGTGCTCCACTCGGGCTGAAAACGCTGTTGGGGACATTTCATTAATGTTGACTATAAATCATAAACTAAGCATTTTTCAGCTGAAATAATGAATGTAGTCCTCTTAATTCTTGCTTCTAAAGCATACGCAAGCAGAAATTTCAATGTACAATGATGTTTTTAAAAAAAACAGTCAAAATGCGCTCCACTCGGGCTGAAAACGCTGTTGGGGACATTTCATTAATGTTGACTACAAATCAAAAACTAAGCATTTTTCAGCTGAAATAATGAATGTAGTCCTCTTAATTCTTGCTTCTAAAGCATACGCAAGCAGAAATTTCAATGTACAATGATGTTTTTAAAAAAACAGTCAAAATGTGCTCCACTCGGGCTGAAAACGCTGTTGGGGACATTTCATTAATGTTGACTATAAATCATAAACTAAGCATTTTTCAGCTGAAATAATGAATGTAGTCCTCTTAATTCTTGCTTCTTAAGCATACGCAAGCAGAAATTTCAATGTACAATGATGTTTTTAAAAAAACAGTCAAAATGTGCTCCACTCGGGCTGAAAACGCTTGTTTGGGACATTACATTAATGTTGACTATAAATCATAAACTAAGCATTTTTCAGCTGAAATAATGAATGTAGTCCTCTTAATTCTTGCTTCTAAAGCATACGCAAGCAGAAATTTCAATGTACAATGATGTTTTTAAAAAAACGGTCAAAATGTGCTCCACTCGGGCTGAAAACGCTTGTTCGGAACATTTCCTTAATGTTGACTATAAATCATAAACTAAGCATTTTTCAGCTGAAATAATGAATGTAGTCCTCTTAATTCTTGCTTCTAAAGCATACGCAAGCAGAAATTTCAATGTACAATGATGTTTTTAAAAAAAACAGTCAAAATGTGCTCCACTCGGGCTGAAAACGCTGTTGGGGACATTTCATTAATGTTGACTACAAATCAAAAACTAAGCATTTTTCAGCTGAAATAATGAATGTAGTCCTCTTAATTCTTGCTTCTAAAGCATACGCAAGCAGAAATTTCAATGTACAATGATGTTTTTAAAAAAACAGTCAAAATGTGCTCCACTCGGGCTGAAAACGCTGTTGGGGACATGACATTAATGTTGACTATAAATCATAAACTAAGCATTTTTCAGCTGAAATAATGAATGTAGTCCTCTTAATTCTTGCTTCTAAAGCATACGCAAGCAGAAATTTCAATGTACAATGATGTTTTTAAAAAAAACAGTCAAAATGCGCTCCACTCGGGCTGAAAACGCTGTTGGGGACATTTCATTAATGTTGACTACAAATCAAAAACTAAGCATTTTTCAGCTGAAATAATGAATGTAGTCCTCTTAATTCTTGCTTCTAAAGCATACGCAAGCAGAAATTTCAATGTACAATGATGTTTTTAAAAAAACAGTCAAAATGTGCTCCACTCGGGCTGAAAACGCTGTTGGGGACATTTCATTAATGTTGACTACAAATCAAAAACTAAGCATTTTTCAGCTGAAATAATGAATGTAGTCCTCTTAATTCTTGCTTCTAAAGCATACGCAAGCAGAAATTTCAATGTACAATGATGTTTTTAAAAAAACGGTCAAAATGTGCTCCACTCGGGCTGAAAACGCTTGTTCGGAACATTTCCTTAATGTTGACTATAAATCATAAACTAAGCATTTTTCAGCTGAAATAATGAATGTAGTCCTCTTAATTCTTGCTTCTAAAGCATACACAAGCAGAAATTTCAATGTACAATGATGTTTTTAAAAAAAACAATCAAAATGCGCTCCACTCGGGCTGAAAACGCTGTTGGGGACATTTCATTAATGTTGACTACAAATCAAAAACTAAGCATTTTTCAGCTGAAATAATGAATGTAGTCCTCTTAATTCTTGCTTCTAAAGCATACGCAAGCAGAAATTTCAATGTACAATGATGTTTTTAAAAAAACAGTCAAAATGTGCTCCACTCGGGCTGAAAACGCTGTTGGGGACATTTCATTAATGTTGACTATAAATCATAAACTAAGCATTTTTCAGCTGAAATAATGAATGTAGTCCTCTTAATTCTTGCTTCTAAAGCATACGCAAGCAGAAATTTCAATGTACAATGATGTTTTTAAAAAAACAGTCAAAATGTGCTCCACTCGGGCTGAAAACGCTTGTTTGGGACATTACATTAATGTTGACTATAAATCATAAACTAAGCATTTTTCAGCTGAAATAATGAATGTAGTCCTCTTAATTCTTGCTTCTAAAGCATACGCAAGCAGAAATTTCAATGTACAATGATGTTTTTAAAAAAAGGGTCAAAATGTGCTCCACTCGGGCTGAAAACGCTTGTTTGGAACATTTCATTAATGTTGACTATAAATCATAAACTAAGCATTTTTCAGCTGAAATAATGAATGTAGTCCTCTTAATTCTCGCTTCTAAAGCATACGCAAGCAGAAATTTCAATGTACAATGATGTTTTTAAAAAAACAGTCAAAATGTGCTCCACTCGGGCTGAAAACGCTTGTTTGGGACATGACATTAATGTTAACTATAAATCATAAACTAAGCATTTTTCAGCTGAAATAATGAATGTAGTCCTCTTAATTCTTGCTTCTAAAGCATACGCAAGCAGAAATTTCAATGTACAATGATGTTTTTAAAAAAAGGGTCAAAATGTGCTCCACTCGGGCTGGAAACGCTTGTTTGGGACATTACATTAATGTTGACTATAAATCATAAACTAAGCATTTTTCAGCTGAAATAATGAATCTAGTCCTCTTAATTCTTGCTTCTAAAGCATACGCAAACAGAAATTTCAATGTACAATGATGTTTTTAAAAAAACGGTCAAAATGTGCTCCACTCGGGCTGAAAACGCTTGTTTGGAACATTTCATTAATGTTGACTATAAATCATAAACTAAGCATTTTTCAGCTGAAATAATGAATGTAGTCCTCTTAATTCTTGCTTCTAAAGCATACGCAAGCAGAAATTTCAATGTACAATGATGTTTTTAAAAAAAACAGTCAAAATGTGCTCCACTCGGGCTGAAAACGCTGTTGGGGACATTTCATTAATGTTGACTACAAATCAAAAACTAAGCATTTTTCAGCTGAAATAATGAATGTAGTCCTCTTAATTCTTGCTTCTAAAGCATACGCAAGAAGAAATTTCAATGTACAATGATGTTTTTAAAAAAGCAGTCAAAATGTGCTCCACTCGGGCTGAAAACGCTGTTGGGGACATTTCATTAATGTTGACTATAAATCATAAACTAAGCATTTTTCAGCTGAAATAATGAATGTAGTTTCTTAATTCTTGCTTCTAAAGCATACGCAAGCAGAAATTTCAATGTACAATGATGTTTTTAAAAAAAGGGTCAAAATGTGCTCCACTCGGGCTGAAAACGCTTGTTTGGAACATTTCATTAATGTTGACTATAAATCATAAACTAAGCATTTTTCAGCTGAAATAATGAATGTAGTCCTCTTAATTCTTGCTTCTAAAGCATACGCAAGCAGAAATTTCAATGTACAATGATGTTTTTAAAAAAACAGTCAAAATGTGCTCCACTCGGGCTGAAAACGCTTGTTTGGGACATTACATTAATGTTCACTATAAATCATAAACTAAGCATTTTTCAGCTGAAATAATGAATGTAGTCCTCTTAATTCTTGCTTCTAAAGCATACGCAAACAGAAATTTCAATGTACAATGATGTTTTTAAAAAAACGGTCAAAATGTGCTCCACTCGGGCTGAAAACGCTTGTTTGGGACATTACATTAATGTTGACTATAAATCATAAACTAAGCATTTTTCAGCTGAAATAATGAATGTAGTCCTCTTAATTCTTGCTTCTAAAGCATACACAAACAGAAATTTCAATGTACAATGATGTTTTTAAAAAAACGGTCAAAATGTGCTCCACTCGGGCTGAAAACGCTTGTTTGGAACATTTCATTAATGTTGACTATAAATCATAAACTAAGCATTTTTCAGCTGAAATAATGAATGTAGTCCTCTTAATTCCTGCTTCTAAAGCATACGCAAGCAGAAATTTCAATGTACAATGATGTTTTTAAAAAAAACAGTCAAAATGTGCTCCACTCGGGCTGAAAACGCTGTTGGGGACATTTCATTAATGTTGACTACAAATCAAAAACTAAGCATTTTTCAGCTGAAATAATGAATGTAGTCCTCTTAATTCTTGCTTCTAAAGCATACGCAAGCAGAAATTTCAATGTACAATGATGTTTTTTAAAAAAACAGTCAAAATGTGCTCCACTCGGGCTGAAAACGCTGTTGGGGACATTTCATTAATGTTGACTATAAATCATAAACTAAGCATTTTTCAGCTGAAATAATGAATGTAGTCCTCTTAATTCTTGCTTCTAAAGCATACGCAAGCAGAAATTTCAATGTACAATGATGTTTTTAAAAAAAACAGTCAAAATGCGCTCCACTCGGGCTGAAAACGCTGTTGGGGACATTTCATTAATGTTGACTACAAATCAAAAACTAAGCATTTTTCAGCTGAAATAATGAATGTAGTCCTCTTAATTCTTGCTTCTAAAGCATACGCAAGCAGAAATTTCAATGTACAATGATGTTTTTAAAAAAACAGTCAAAATGTGCTCCACTCGGGCTGAAAACGCTGTTGGGGACATTTCATTAATGTTGACTATAAATCATAAACTAAGCATTTTTCAGCTGAAATAATGAATGTAGTCCTCTTAATTCTTGCTTCTTAAGCATACGCAAGCAGAAATTTCAATGTACAATGATGTTTTTAAAAAAACAGTCAAAATGTGCTCCACTCGGGCTGAAAACGCTTGTTTGGGACATTACATTAATGTTGACTATAAATCATAAACTAAGCATTTTTCAGCTGAAATAATGAATGTAGTCCTCTTAATTCTTGCTTCTAAAGCATACGCAAGCAGAAATTTCAATGTACAATGATGTTTTTAAAAAAACGGTCAAAATGTGCTCCACTCGGGCTGAAAACGCTTGTTCGGAACATTTCCTTAATGTTGACTATAAATCATAAACTAAGCATTTTTCAGCTGAAATAATGAATGTAGTCCTCTTAATTCTTGCTTCTAAAGCATACGCAAGCAGAAATTTCAATGTACAATGATGTTTTTAAAAAAAACAGTCAAAATGTGCTCCACTCGGGCTGAAAACGCTGTTGGGGACATTTCATTAATGTTGACTACAAATCAAAAACTAAGCATTTTTCAGCTGAAATAATGAATGTAGTCCTCTTAATTCTTGCTTCTAAAGCATACGCAAGCAGAAATTTCAATGTACAATGATGTTTTTAAAAAAACAGTCAAAATGTGCTCCACTCGGGCTGAAAACGCTGTTGGGGACATGACATTAATGTTGACTATAAATCATAAACTAAGCATTTTTCAGCTGAAATAATGAATGTAGTCCTCTTAATTCTTGCTTCTAAAGCATACGCAAGCAGAAATTTCAATGTACAATGATGTTTTTAAAAAAAACAGTCAAAATGCGCTCCACTCGGGCTGAAAACGCTGTTGGGGACATTTCATTAATGTTGACTACAAATCAAAAACTAAGCATTTTTCAGCTGAAATAATGAATGTAGTCCTCTTAATTCTTGCTTCTAAAGCATACGCAAGCAGAAATTTCAATGTACAATGATGTTTTTAAAAAAACAGTCAAAATGTGCTCCACTCGGGCTGAAAACGCTGTTGGGGACATTTCATTAATGTTGACTACAAATCAAAAACTAAGCATTTTTCAGCTGAAATAATGTATTTAGTCCTCTTAATTCTTGCTTCTAAAGCATACGCAAGCAGAAATTTCAATGTACAATGATGTTTTTAAAAAAACGGTCAAAATGTGCTCCACTCGGGCTGAAAACGCTTGTTCGGAACATTTCCTTAATGTTGACTATAAATCATAAACTAAGCATTTTTCAGCTGAAATAATGAATGTAGTCCTCTTAATTCTTGCTTCTAAAGCATACGCAAGCAGAAATTTCAATGTACAATGATGTTTTTAAAAAAACAGTCAAAATGTGCTCCACTCGGGCTGAAAACGCTGTTGGGGACATTTCATTAATGTTGACTACAAATCAAAAACTAAGCATTTTTCAGCTGAAATAATGAATGTAGTCCTCTTAATTCTTGCTTCTAAAGCATACGCAAGCAGAAATTTCAATGTACAATGATGTTTTTAAAAAAACGGTCAAAATGTGCTCCACTCGGGCTGAAAACGCTTGTTTGGGACATGACATTAATGTTAACTATAAATCATAAACTAAGCATTTTTCAGCTGAAATAATGAATGTAGTCCTCTTAATTCTTGCTTCTAAAGCATACGCAAGCAGAAATTTCAATGTACAATGATGTTTTTAAAAAAACGGTCAAAATGTGCTCCACTCGGGCTGAAAACGCTTGTTTGGGACATTACATTAATGTTGACTATAAATCATAAACTAAGCATTTTTCAGCTGAAATAATGAATGTAGTCCTCTTAATTCTTGCTTCTAAAGCATACGCAAGCAGAAATTTCAATGTACAATGATGTTTTTAAAAAAAACAGTCAAAATGTGCTCCACTCGGGCTGAAAACGCTGTTGGGGACATTTCATTAATGTTGACTATAAATCATAAACTAAGCATTTTTCAGCTGAAATAATGAATGTAGTCCTCTTAATTCTTGCTTCTAAAGCATACGCAAACAGAAATTTCAATGTACAATGATGTTTTTAAAAAAACGGTCAAAATGTGCTCCACTCGGGCTGAAAACGCTTGTTTGGGACATTACATTAATGTTGACTATAAATCATAAACTAAGCATTTTTCAGCTGAAATAATGAATGTAGTCCTCTTAATTCTTGCTTCTAAAGCATACACAAACAGAAATTTCAATGTACAATGATGTTTTTAAAAAAACGGTCAAAATGTGCTCCACTCGGGCTGAAAACGCTTGTTCGGAACATTTCCTTAATGTTGACTATAAATCATAAACTAAGCATTTTTCAGCTGAAATAATGAATGTAGTCCTCTTAATTCTTGCTTCTAAAGCATACGCAAGCAGAAATTTCAATGTACAATGATGTTTTTAAAAAAAACAGTCAAAATGTGCTCCACTCGGGCTGAAAACGCTGTTGGGGACATTTCATTAATGTTGACTACAAATCAAAAACTAAGCATTTTTCAGCTGAAATAATGAATGTAGTCCTCTTAATTCTTGCTTCTAAAGCATACGCAAGCAGAAATTTCAATGTACAATGATGTTTTTAAAAAAACAGTCAAAATGTGCTCCACTCGGGCTGAAAACGCTGTTGGGGACATTTCATTAATGTTGACTACAAATCAAAAACTAAGCATTTTTCAGCTGAAATAATGAATGTAGTCCTCTTAATTCTTGCTTCTAAAGCATACGCAAGCAGAAATTTCAATGTACAATGATGTTTTTAAAAAAACGGTCAAAATGTGCTCCACTCGGGCTGAAAACGCTTGTTCGGAACATTTCCTTAATGTTGACTATAAATCATAAACTAAGCATTTTTCAGCTGAAATAATGAATGTAGTCCTCTTAATTCTTGCTTCTAAAGCATACACAAGCAGAAATTTCAATGTACAATGATGTTTTTAAAAAAAACAATCAAAATGCGCTCCACTCGGGCTGAAAACGCTGTTGGGGACATTTCATTAATGTTGACTACAAATCAAAAACTAAGCATTTTTCAGCTGAAATAATGAATGTAGTCCTCTTAATTCTTGCTTCTAAAGCATACGCAAGCAGAAATTTCAATGTACAATGATGTTTTTAAAAAAACAGTCAAAATGTGCTCCACTCGGGCTGAAAACGCTGTTGGGGACATTTCATTAATGTTGACTATAAATCATAAACTAAGCATTTTTCAGCTGAAATAATGAATGTAGTCCTCTTAATTCTTGCTTCTAAAGCATACGCAAGCAGAAATTTCAATGTACAATGATGTTTTTAAAAAAACAGTCAAAATGTGCTCCACTCGGGCTGAAAACGCTTGTTTGGGACATTACATTAATGTTGACTATAAATCATAAACTAAGCATTTTTCAGCTGAAATAATGAATGTAGTCCTCTTAATTCTTGCTTCTAAAGCATACGCAAGCAGAAATTTCAATGTACAATGATGTTTTTAAAAAAAGGGTCAAAATGTGCTCCACTCGGGCTGAAAACGCTTGTTTGGAACATTTCATTAATGTTGACTATAAATCATAAACTAAGCATTTTTCAGCTGAAATAATGAATGTAGTCCTCTTAATTCTCGCTTCTAAAGCATACGCAAGCAGAAATTTCAATGTACAATGATGTTTTTAAAAAAACAGTCAAAATGTGCTCCACTCGGGCTGAAAACGCTTGTTTGGGACATGACATTAATGTTAACTATAAATCATAAACTAAGCATTTTTCAGCTGAAATAATGAATGTAGTCCTCTTAATTCTTGCTTCTAAAGCATACGCAAGCAGAAATTTCAATGTACAATGATGTTTTTAAAAAAAGGGTCAAAATGTGCTCCACTCGGGCTGGAAACGCTTGTTTGGGACATTACATTAATGTTGACTATAAATCATAAACTAAGCATTTTTCAGCTGAAATAATGAATCTAGTCCTCTTAATTCTTGCTTCTAAAGCATACGCAAACAGAAATTTCAATGTACAATGATGTTTTTAAAAAAACGGTCAAAATGTGCTCCACTCGGGCTGAAAACGCTTGTTTGGAACATTTCATTAATGTTGACTATAAATCATAAACTAAGCATTTTTCAGCTGAAATAATGAATGTAGTCCTCTTAATTCTTGCTTCTAAAGCATACGCAAGCAGAAATTTCAATGTACAATGATGTTTTTAAAAAAAACAGTCAAAATGTGCTCCACTCGGGCTGAAAACGCTGTTGGGGACATTTCATTAATGTTGACTACAAATCAAAAACTAAGCATTTTTCAGCTGAAATAATGAATGTAGTCCTCTTAATTCTTGCTTCTAAAGCATACGCAAGAAGAAATTTCAATGTACAATGATGTTTTTAAAAAAGCAGTCAAAATGTGCTCCACTCGGGCTGAAAACGCTGTTGGGGACATTTCATTAATGTTGACTATAAATCATAAACTAAGCATTTTTCAGCTGAAATAATGAATGTAGTTTCTTAATTCTTGCTTCTAAAGCATACGCAAGCAGAAATTTCAATGTACAATGATGTTTTTAAAAAAAGGGTCAAAATGTGCTCCACTCGGGCTGAAAACGCTTGTTTGGAACATTTCATTAATGTTGACTATAAATCATAAACTAAGCATTTTTCAGCTGAAATAATGAATGTAGTCCTCTTAATTCTTGCTTCTAAAGCATACGCAAGCAGAAATTTCAATGTACAATGATGTTTTTAAAAAAACAGTCAAAATGTGCTCCACTCGGGCTGAAAACGCTTGTTTGGGACATTACATTAATGTTCACTATAAATCATAAACTAAGCATTTTTCAGCTGAAATAATGAATGTAGTCCTCTTAATTCTTGCTTCTAAAGCATACGCAAACAGAAATTTCAATGTACAATGATGTTTTTAAAAAAAACGGTCAAAATGTGCTCCACTCGGGCTGAAAACGCTTGTTTGGGACATTACATTAATGTTGACTATAAATCATAAACTAAGCATTTTTCAGCTGAAATAATGAATGTAGTCCTCTTAATTCTTGCTTCTAAAGCATACACAAACAGAAATTTCAATGTACAATGATGTTTTTAAAAAAACGGTCAAAATGTGCTCCACTCGGGCTGAAAACGCTTGTTTGGAACATTTCATTAATGTTGACTATAAATCATAAACTAAGCATTTTTCAGCTGAAATAATGAATGTAGTCCTCTTAATTCCTGCTTCTAAAGCATACGCAAGCAGAAATTTCAATGTACAATGATGTTTTTAAAAAAAACAGTCAAAATGTGCTCCACTCGGGCTGAAAACGCTGTTGGGGACATTTCATTAATGTTGACTACAAATCAAAAACTAAGCATTTTTCAGCTGAAATAATGAATGTAGTCCTCTTAATTCTTGCTTCTAAAGCATACGCAAGCAGAAATTTCAATGTACAATGATGTTTTTTAAAAAAACAGTCAAAATGTGCTCCACTCGGGCTGAAAACGCTGTTGGGGACATTTCATTAATGTTGACTATAAATCATAAACTAAGCATTTTTCAGCTGAAATAATGAATGTAGTCCTCTTAATTCTTGCTTCTAAAGCATACGCAAGCAGAAATTTCAATGTACAATGATGTTTTTAAAAAAAACAGTCAAAATGCGCTCCACTCGGGCTGAAAACGCTGTTGGGGACATTTCATTAATGTTGACTACAAATCAAAAACTAAGCATTTTTCAGCTGAAATAATGAATGTAGTCCTCTTAATTCTTGCTTCTAAAGCATACGCAAGCAGAAATTTCAATGTACAATGATGTTTTTAAAAAAACAGTCAAAATGTGCTCCACTCGGGCTGAAAACGCTGTTGGGGACATTTCATTAATGTTGACTATAAATCATAAACTAAGCATTTTTCAGCTGAAATAATGAATGTAGTCCTCTTAATTCTTGCTTCTTAAGCATACGCAAGCAGAAATTTCAATGTACAATGATGTTTTTAAAAAAACAGTCAAAATGTGCTCCACTCGGGCTGAAAACGCTTGTTTGGGACATTACATGAATGTTGACTATAAATCATAAACTAAGCATTTTTCAGCTGAAATAATGAATGTAGTCCTCTTAATTCTTGCTTCTAAAGCATACGCAAGCAGAAATTTCAATGTACAATGATGTTTTTAAAAAAAACGGTCAAAATGTGCTCCACTCGGGCTGAAAACGCTTGTTTGGGACATTACATTAATGTTGACTATAAATCATAAACTAAGCATTTTTCAGCTGAAATAATGAATGTAGTCCTCTTAATTCTTGCTTCTAAAGCATACACAAACAGAAATTTCAATGTACAATGATGTTTTTAAAAAAACGGTCAAAATGTGCTCCACTCGGGCTGAAAACGCTTGTTTGGAACATTTCATTAATGTTGACTATAAATCATAAACTAAGCATTTTTCAGCTGAAATAATGAATGTAGTCCTCTTAATTCCTGCTTCTAAAGCATACGCAAGCAGAAATTTCAATGTACAATGATGTTTTTAAAAAAAACAGTCAAAATGTGCTCCACTCGGGCTGAAAACGCTGTTGGGGACATTTCATTAATGTTGACTACAAATCAAAAACTAAGCATTTTTCAGCTGAAATAATGAATGTAGTCCTCTTAATTCTTGCTTCTAAAGCATACGCAAGCAGAAATTTCAATGTACAATGATGTTTTTTAAAAAAACAGTCAAAATGTGCTCCACTCGGGCTGAAAACGCTGTTGGGGACATTTCATTAATGTTGACTATAAATCATAAACTAAGCATTTTTCAGCTGAAATAATGAATGTAGTCCTCTTAATTCTTGCTTCTAAAGCATACGCAAGCAGAAATTTCAATGTACAATGATGTTTTTAAAAAAAACAGTCAAAATGCGCTCCACTCGGGCTGAAAACGCTGTTGGGGACATTTCATTAATGTTGACTACAAATCAAAAACTAAGCATTTTTCAGCTGAAATAATGAATGTAGTCCTCTTAATTCTTGCTTCTAAAGCATACGCAAGCAGAAATTTCAATGTACAATGATGTTTTTAAAAAAACAGTCAAAATGTGCTCCACTCGGGCTGAAAACGCTGTTGGGGACATTTCATTAATGTTGACTATAAATCATAAACTAAGCATTTTTCAGCTGAAATAATGAATGTAGTCCTCTTAATTCTTGCTTCTTAAGCATACGCAAGCAGAAATTTCAATGTACAATGATGTTTTTAAAAAAACAGTCAAAATGTGCTCCACTCGGGCTGAAAACGCTTGTTTGGGACATTACATGAATGTTGACTATAAATCATAAACTAAGCATTTTTCAGCTGAAATAATGAATGTAGTCCTCTTAATTCTTGCTTCTAAAGCATACGCAAGCAGAAATTTCAATGTACAATGATGTTTTTAAAAAAACGGTCAAAATGTGCTCCACTCGGGCTGAAAACGCTTGTTCGGAACATTTCCTTAATGTTGACTATAAATCATAAACTAAGCATTTTTTAGCTGAAATAATGAATGTAGTCCTCTTAATTCTTGCTTCTAAAGCATACGCAAGCAGAAATTTCAATGTACAATGATGTTTTTAAAAAAAACAGTCAAAATGTGCTCCACTCGGGCTGAAAACGCTGTTGGGGACATTTCATTAATGTTGACTACAAATCAAAAACTAAGCATTTTTCAGCTGAAATAATGAATGTAGTCCTCTTAATTCTTGCTTCTAAAGCATACGCAAGCAGAAATTTCAATGTACAATGATGTTTTTAAAAAAACAGTCAAAATGTGCTCCACTCGGGCTGAAAACGCTGTTGGGGACATGACATTAATGTTGACTATAAATCATAAACTAAGCATTTTTCAGCTGAAATAATGAATGTAGTCCTCTTAATTCTTGCTTCTAAAGCATACGCAAGCAGAAATTTCAATGTACAATGATGTTTTTAAAAAAAGGGTCAAAATGTGCTCCACTCGGGCTGAAAACGCTTGTTTGGAACATTTCATTAATGTTGACTATAAATCATAAACTAAGCATTTTTCAGCTGAAATAATGAATGTAGTCCTCTTAATTCTTGCTTCTAAAGCATACGCAAGCAGAAATTTCAATGTACAATGATGTTTTTAAAAAAACAGTCAAAATGTGCTCCACTCGGGCTGAAAACGCTTGTTTGGGACATGACATTAATGTTGACTATAAATCATAAACTAAGCATTTTTCAGCTGAAATAATGAATGTAGTCCTCTTAATTCTTGCTTCTAAACCATACGCAAGCAGAAATTTCAATGTACAATGATGTTTTTAAAAAAAGGGTCAAAATGTGCTCCACTCGGGCTGAAAACGCTTGTTTGGAACATTTCATTAATGTTGACTATAAATCATAAACTAAGCATTTTTCAGCTGAAATAATGAATGTAGTCCTCTTAATTCTTGCTTCTAAAGCATACGCAAGCAGAAATTTCAATGTACAATGATGTTTTTAAAAAAACAGTCAAAATGTGCTCCACTCGGGCTGAAAACGCTTGTTTGGGACATGACATTAATGTTGACTATAAATCATAAACTAAGCATTTTTCAGCTGAAATAATGAATGTAGTCCTCTTAATTCTTGCTTCTAAAGCATACACAAGCAGAAATTTCAATGTACAATGATGTTTTTAAAAAAAGGGTCAAAATGTGCTCCACTCGGGCTGAAAACGCTTGTTTGGAACATTTCATTAATGTTGACTATAAATCATAAACTAAGCATTTTTCAGCTGAAATAATGAATGTAGTCCTCTTAATTCTTGCTTCTAAAGCATACGCAAGCATAAATTTCAATGTACAATGATGTTTTTAAAAAAAGGGTCAAAATGTGCTCCACTCGGGCTGAAAACGCTTGTTTGGAACATTTCATTAATGTTGACTATAAATCATAAACTAAGCATTTTTCAGCTGAAATAATGAATGTAGTCCTCTTAATTCTCGCTTCTAAAGCATACGCAAGCAGAAATTTCAATGTACAATGATGTTTTTAAAAAAACAGTCAAAATGTGCTCCACTCGGGCTGAAAACGCTTGTTTGGGACATGACATTAATGTTAACTATAAATCATAAACTAAGCATTTTTCAGCTGAAATAATGAATGTAGTCCTCTTAATTCTTGCTTTTAAAGCATACGCAAGCAGAAATTTCAATGTACAATGATGTTTTTAAAAAAACAGTCAAAATGTGCTCCACTCGGGCTGAAAACGCTGTTGGGGACATTTCATTAATGTTGACTATAAATCATAAACTAAGCATTTTTCAGCTGAAATAATGAATGTAGTCCTCTTAATTCTTGCTTCTAAAGCATACGCAAGCAGAAATTTCAATGTACAATGATGTTTTTAAAAAAACAGTCAAAATGTGCTCCACTCGGGCTGAAAACGCTTGTTTGGGACATTACATTAATGTTGACTATAAATCATAAACTAAGCATTTTTCAGCTGAAATAATGAATGTAGTCCTCTTAATTCTTGCTTCTAAAGCATACGCAAACAGAAATTTCAATGTACAATGATGTTTTTAAAAAAACGGTCAAAATGTGCTCCACTCGGGCTGAAAACGCTTGTTCGGAACATTTCCTTAATGTTGACTATAAATCATAAACTAAGCATTTTTCAGCTGAAATAATGAATGTAGTCCTCTTAATTCTTGCTTCTAAAGCATACGCAAGCAGAAATTTCAATGTACAATGATGTTTTTAAAAAAAACAGTCAAAATGCGCTCCACTCGGGCTGAAAACGCTGTTGGGGACATTTCATTAATGTTGACTACAAATCAAAAACTAAGCATTTTTCAGCTGAAATAATGAATGTAGTCCTCTTAATTCTTGCTTCTAAAGCATACGCAAGCAGAAATTTCAATGTACAATGATGTTTTTAAAAAAACAGTCAAAATGTGCTCCACTCGGGCTGAAAACGCTGTTGGGGACATTTCATTAATGTTGACTATAAATCATAAACTAAGCATTTTTCAGCTGAAATAATGAATGTAGTCCTCTTAATTCTTGCTTCTAAAGCATACGCAAGCAGAAATTTCAATGTACAATGATGTTTTTAAAAAAACAGTCAAAATGTGCTCCACTCGGGCTGAAAACGCTTGTTTGGGACATTACATTAATGTTGACTATAAATCATAAACTAAGCATTTTTCAGCTGAAATAATGAATGTAGTCCTCTTAATTCTTGCTTCTAAAGCATACGCAAGCAGAAATTTCAATGTACAATGATGTTTTTAAAAAAAGGGTCAAAATGTGCTCCACTCGGGCTGAAAACGCTTGTTTGGAACATTTCATTAATGTTGACTATAAATCATAAACTAAGCATTTTTCAGCTGAAATAATGAATGTAGTCCTCTTAATTCTCGCTTCTAAAGCATACGCAAGCAGAAATTTCAATGTACAATGATGTTTTTAAAAAAACAGTCAAAATGTGCTCCACTCGGGCTGAAAACGCTTGTTTGGGACATGACATTAATGTTAACTATAAATCATAAACTAAGCATTTTTCAGCTGAAATAATGAATGTAGTCCTCTTAATTCTTGCTTCTAAAGCATACGCAAGCAGAAATTTCAATGTACAATGATGTTTTTAAAAAAACGGTCAAAATGTGCTCCACTCGGGCTGAAAACGCTTGTTTGGGACATTACATTAATGTTGACTATAAATCATAAACTAAGCATTTTTCAGCTGAAATAATGAATGTAGTCCTCTTAATTCTTGCTTCTAAAGCATACGCAAGCAGAAATTTCAATGTACAATGATGTTTTTAAAAAAAACAGTCAAAATGTGCTCCACTCGGGCTGAAAACGCTGTTGGGGACATTTCATTAATGTTGACTATAAATCATAAACTAAGCATTTTTCAGCTGAAATAATGAATGTAGTCCTCTTAATTCTTGCTTCTAAAGCATACGCAAACAGAAATTTCAATGTACAATGATGTTTTTAAAAAAACGGTCAAAATGTGCTCCACTCGGGCTGAAAACGCTTGTTTGGGACATTACATTAATGTTGACTATAAATCATAAACTAAGCATTTTTCAGCTGAAATAATGAATGTAGTCCTCTTAATTCTTGCTTCTAAAGCATACACAAACAGAAATTTCAATGTACAATGATGTTTTTAAAAAAACGGTCAAAATGTGCTCCACTTGGGCTGAAAACGCTTGTTCGGAACATTTCCTTAATGTTGACTATAAATCATAAACTAAGCATTTTTCAGCTGAAATAATGAATGTAGTCCTCTTAATTCTTGCTTCTAAAGCATACGCAAGCAGAAATTTCAATGTACAATGATGTTTTTAAAAAAAACAGTCAAAATGTGCTCCACTCGGGCTGAAAACGCTGTTGGGGACATTTCATTAATGTTGACTACAAATCAAAAACTAAGCATTTTTCAGCTGAAATAATGAATGTAGTCCTCTTAATTCTTGCTTCTAAAGCATACGCAAGCAGAAATTTCAATGTACAATGATGTTTTTAAAAAAACAGTCAAAATGTGCTCCACTCGGGCTGAAAACGCTGTTGGGGACATTTCATTAATGTTGACTACAAATCAAAAACTAAGCATTTTTCAGCTGAAATAATGAATGTAGTCCTCTTAATTCTTGCTTCTAAAGCATACGCAAGCAGAAATTTCAATGTACAATGATGTTTTTAAAAAAACGGTCAAAATGTGCTCCACTCGGGCTGAAAACGCTTGTTCGGAACATTTCCTTAATGTTGACTATAAATCATAAACTAAGCATTTTTCAGCTGAAATAATGAATGTAGTCCTCTTAATTCTTGCTTCTAAAGCATACGCAAGCAGAAATTTCAATGTACAATGATGTTTTTAAAAAAACAGTCAAAATGTGCTCCACTCGGGCTGAAAACGCTGTTGGGGACATTTCATTAATGTTGACTACAAATCAAAAACTAAGCATTTTTCAGCTGAAATAATGAATGTAGTCCTCTTAATTCTTGCTTCTAAAGCATACGCAAGCAGAAATTTCAATGTACAATGATGTTTTTAAAAAAAACAGTCAAAATGTGCTCCACTCGGGCTGAAAACGCTGTTGGGGACATTTCATTAATGTTGACTACAAATCAAAAACTAAGCATTTTTCAGCTGAAATAATGAATGTAGTCCTCTTAATTCTTGCTTCTAAAGCATACGCAAGCAGAAATTTCAATGTACAATGATGTTTTTAAAAAAACAGTCAAAATGTGCTCCACTCGGGCTGAAAACGCTGTTGGGGACATTTCATTAATGTTGACTACAAATCAAAAACTAAGCATTTTTCAGCTGAAATAATGAATGTAGTCCTCTTAATTCTTGCTTCTAAAGCATACGCAAGCAGAAATTTCAATGTACAATGATGTTTTTAAAAAAACGGTCAAAATGTGCTCCACTCGGGCTGAAAACGCTTGTTCGGAACATTTCCTTAATGTTGACTATAAATCATAAACTAAGCATTTTTCAGCTGAAATAATGAATGTAGTCCTCTTAATTCTTGCTTCTAAAGCATACACAAGCAGAAATTTCAATGTACAATGATGTTTTTAAAAAAAACAGTCAAAATGCGCTCCACTCGGGCTGAAAACGCTGTTGGGGACATTTCATTAATGTTGACTACAAATCAAAAACTAAGCATTTTTCAGCTGAAATAATGAATGTAGTCCTCTTAATTCTTGCTTCTAAAGCATACGCAAGCAGAAATTTCAATGTACAATGATGTTTTTAAAAAAACAGTCAAAATGTGCTCCACTCGGGCTGAAAACGCTGTTGGGGACATTTCATTAATGTTGACTATAAATCATAAACTAAGCATTTTTCAGCTGAAATAATGAATGTAGTCCTCTTAATTCTTGCTTCTAAAGCATACGCAAGCAGAAATTTCAATGTACAATGATGTTTTTAAAAAAACAGTCAAAATGTGCTCCACTCGGGCTGAAAACGCTTGTTTGGGACATTACATTAATGTTGACTATAAATCATAAACTAAGCATTTTTCAGCTGAAATAATGAATGTAGTCCTCTTAATTCTTGCTTCTAAAGCATATGCAAGCAGAAATTTCAATGTACAATGATGTTTTTAAAAAAAGGGTCAAAATGTGCTCCACTCGGGCTGAAAACGCTTGTTTGGAACATTTCATTAATGTTGACTATAAATCATAAACTAAGCATTTTTCAGCTGAAATAATGAATGTAGTCCTCTTAATTCTCGCTTCTAAAGCATACGCAAGCAGAAATTTCAATGTACAATGATGTTTTTAAAAAAACAGTCAAAATGTGCTCCACTCGGGCTGAAAACGCTTGTTTGGGACATGACATTAATGTTAACTATAAATCATAAACTAAGCATTTTTCAGCTGAAATAATGAATGTAGTCCTCTTAATTCTTGCTTCTAAAGCATACGCAAGCAGAAATTTCAATGTACAATGATGTTTTTAAAAAAACGGTCAAAATGTGCTCCACTCGGGCTGAAAACGCTTGTTTGGGACATTACATTAATGTTGACTATAAAGCATAAACTAAGCATTTTTCAGCTGAAATAATGAATGTAGTCCTCTTAATTCTTGCTTCTAAAGCATACGCAAGCAGAAATTTCAATGTACAATGATGTTTTTAAAAAAAACAGTCAAAATGTGCTCCACTCGGGCTGAAAACGCTGTTGGGGACAATTTCATTAATGTTGACTATAAATCATAAACTAAGCATTTTTCAGCTGAAATAATGAATGTAGTCCTCTTAATTCTTGCTTCTAAAGCATACGCAAACAGAAATTTCAATGTACAATGATGTTTTTAAAAAAACGGTCAAAATGTGCTCCACTCGGGCTGAAAACGCTTGTTTGGGACATTACATTAATGTTGACTATAAATCATAAACTAAGCATTTTTCAGCTGAAATAATGAATGTAGTCCTCTTAATTCTTGCTTCTAAAGCATACACAAACAGAAATTTCAATGTACAATGATGTTTTTAAAAAAACGGTCAAAATGTGCTCCACTCGGGCTGAAAACGCTTGTTCGGAACATTTCCTTAATGTTGACTATAAATCATAAACTAAGCATTTTTCAGCTGAAATAATGAATGTAGTCCTCTTAATTCTTGCTTCTAAAGCATACGCAAGCAGAAATTTCAATGTACAATGATGTTTTTAAAAAAAACAGTCAAAATGTGCTCCACTCGGGCTGAAAACGCTGTTGGGGACATTTCATTAATGTTGACTACAAATCAAAAACTAAGCATTTTTCAGCTGAAATAATGAATGTAGTCCTCTTAATTCTTGCTTCTAAAGCATACGCAAGCAGAAATTTCAATGTACAATGATGTTTTTAAAAAAACAGTCAAAATGTGCTCCACTCGGGCTGAAAACGCTTGTTTGGGACATTACATTAATGTTGACTATAAATCATAAACTAAGCATTTTTCAGCTGAAATAATGAATGTAGTCCTCTTAATTCTTGCTTCTAAAGCAGACGCAAGCAGAAATTTCAATGTACAATGATGTTTTTAAAAAAATGGTCAAAATGTGCTCCACTCGGGCTGAAAACGCTTGTTTGGAACATTTCATTAATGTTGACTATAAATCATAAACTAAGCATTTTTCAGCTGAAATAATGAATGTAGTCCTCTTAATTCTTGCTTCTAAAGCATACGCAAGCAGAAATTTCAATGTACAATGATGTTTTTAAAAAAAGGGTCAAAATGTGCTCCACTCGGGCTGAAAACGCTTGTTTGGAACATTTCATTAATGTTGACTATAAATCATAAACTAAGCATTTTTCAGCTGAAATAATAAATGTAGTCCTCTTAATTCTCGCTTCTAAAGCATACGCAAGCAGAAATTTCAATGTACAATGATGTTTTTAAAAAAACAGTCAAAATGTGCTCCACTCGGGCTGAAAACGCTTGTTTGGGACATGACATTAATGTTAACTATAAATCATAAACTAAGCATTTTTCAGCTGAAATAATGAATGTAGTCCTCTTAATTCTTGCTTCTAAAGCATACGCAAGCAGAAATTTCAATGTACAATGATGTTTTTAAAAAAACGGTCAAAATGTGCTCCACTCGGGCTGAAAACGCTTGTTTGGGACATTACATTAATGTTGACTATAAAGCATAAACTAAGCATTTTTCAGCTGAAATAATGAATGTAGTCCTCTTAATTCTTGCTTCTAAAGCATACGCAAGCAGAAATTTCAATGTACAATGATGTTTTTAAAAAAAACAGTCAAAATGTGCTCCACTCGGGCTGAAAACGCTGTTGGGGAAATTTCATTAATGTTGACTATAAATCATAAACTAAGCATTTTTCAGCTGAAATAATGAATGTAGTCCTCTTAATTCTTGCTTCTAAAGCATACGCAAACAGAAATTTCAATGTACAATGATGTTTTTAAAAAAACGGTCAAAATGTGCTCCACTCGGGCTGAAAACGCTTGTTTGGGACATTACATTAATGTTGACTATAAATCATAAACTAAGCATTTTTCAGCTGAAATAATGAATGTAGTCCTCTTAATTCTTGCTTCTAAAGCATACACAAACAGAAATTTCAATGTACAATGATGTTTTTAAAAAAACGGTCAAAATGTGCTCCACTCGGGCTGAAAACGCTTGTTCGGAACATTTCCTTAATGTTGACTATAAATCATAAACTAAGCATTTTTCAGCTGAAATAATGAATGTAGTCCTCTTAATTCTTGCTTCTAAAGCATACGCAAGCAGAAATTTCAATGTACAATGATGTTTTTAAAAAAAACAGTCAAAATGTGCTCCACTCGGGCTGAAAACGCTGTTGGGGACATTTCATTAATGTTGACTACAAATCAAAAACTAAGCATTTTTCAGCTGAAATAATGAATGTAGTCCTCTTAATTCTTGCTTCTAAAGCATACGCAAGCAGAAATTTCAATGTACAATGATGTTTTTAAAAAAACAGTCAAAATGTGCTCCACTCGGGCTGAAAACGCTTGTTTGGGACATTACATTAATGTTGACTATAAATCATAAACTAAGCATTTTTCAGCTGAAATAATGAATGTAGTCCTCTTAATTCTTGCTTCTAAAGCAGACGCAAGCAGAAATTTCAATGTACAATGATGTTTTTAAAAAAATGGTCAAAATGTGCTCCACTCGGGCTGAAAACGCTTGTTTGGAACATTTCATTAATGTTGACTATAAATCATAAACTAAGCATTTTTCAGCTTAAATAATGAATGTAGTCCTCTTAATTCTTGCTTCTAAAGCATACGCAAGCAGAAATTTCAATGTACAATGATGTTTTTAAAAAAAGGGTCAAAATGTGCTCCACTCGGGCTGAAAACGCTTGTTTGGAACATTTCATTAATGTTGACTATAAATCATAAACTAAGCATTTTTCAGCTGAAATAATGAATGTAGTCCTCTTAATTCTCGCTTCTAAAGCATACGCAAGCAGAAATTTCAATGTACAATGATGTTTTTAAAAAAACAGTCAAAATGTGCTCCACTCGGGCTGAAAACGCTTGTTTGGGACATGACATTAATGTTAACTATAAATCATAAACTAAGCATTTTTCAGCTGAAATAATGAATGTAGTCCTCTTAATTCTTGCTTCTAAAGCATACGCAAGCAGAAATTTCAATGTACAATGATGTTTTTAAAAAAACGGTCAAAATGTGCTCCACTCGGGCTGAAAACGCTTGTTTGGGACATTACATTAATGTTGACTATAAATCATAAACTAAGCATTTTTCAGCTGAAATAATGAATGTAGTCCTCTTAATTCTTGCTTCTAAAGCATACGCAAGCAGAAATTTCAATGTACAATGATGTTTTTAAAAAAAACAGTCAAAATGTGCTCCACTCGGGCTGAAAACGCTGTTGGGGACATTTCATTAATGTTGACTATAAATCATAAACTAAGCATTTTTCAGCTGAAATAATGAATGTAGTCCTCTTAATTCTTGCTTCTAAAGCATACGCAAACAGAAATTTCAATGTACAATGATGTTTTTAAAAAAACGGTCAAAATGTGCTCCACTCGGGCTGAAAACGCTTGTTTGGGACATTACATTAATGTTGACTATAAATCATAAACTAAGCATTTTTCAGCTGAAATAATGAATGTAGTCCTCTTAATTCTTGCTTCTAAAGCATACACAAACAGAAATTTCAATGTACAATGATGTTTTTAAAAAAACGGTCAAAATGTGCTCCACTCGGGCTGAAAACGCTTGTTCGGAACATTTCCTTAATGTTGACTATAAATCATAAACTAAGCATTTTTCAGCTGAAATAATGAATGTAGTCCTCTTAATTCTTGCTTCTAAAGCATACGCAAGCAGAAATTTCAATGTACAATGATGTTTTTAAAAAAAACAGTCAAAATGTGCTCCACTCGGGCTGAAAACGCTGTTGGGGACATTTCATTAATGTTGACTACAAATCAAAAACTAAGCATTTTTCAGCTGAAATAATGAATGTAGTCCTCTTAATTCTTGCTTCTAAAGCATACGCAAGCAGAAATTTCAATGTACAATGATGTTTTTAAAAAAACAGTCAAAATGTGCTCCACTCGGGCTGAAAACGCTTGTTTGGGACATTACATTAATGTTGACTATAAATCATAAACTAAGCATTTTTCAGCTGAAATAATGAATGTAGTCCTCTTAATTCTTGCTTCTAAAGCATACGCAAGCAGAAATTTCAATGTACAATGATGTTTTTAAAAAAAGGGTCAAAATGTGCTCCACTCGGGCTGAAAACGCTTGTTTGGAACATTTCATTAATGTTGACTATAAATCATAAACTAAGCATTTTTCAGCTGAAATAATGAATGTAGTCCTCTTAATTCTCGCTTCTAAAGCATACGCAAGCAGAAATTTCAATGTACAATGATGTTTTTAAAAAAACAGTCAAAATGTGCTCCACTCGGGCTGAAAACGCTTGTTTGGGACATGACATTAATGTTAACTATAAATCATAAACTAAGCATTTTTCAGCTGAAATAATGAATGTAGTCCTCTTAATTCTTGCTTCTAAAGCATACGCAAGCAGAAATTTCAATGTACAATGATGTTTTTAAAAAAACGGTCAAAATGTGCTCCACTCGGGCTGAAAACGCTTGTTTGGGACATTACATTAATGTTGACTATAAATCATAAACTAAGCATTTTTCAGCTGAAATAATGAATGTAGTCCTCTTAATTCTTGCTTCTAAAGCATACGCAAGCAGAAATTTCAATGTACAATGATGTTTTTAAAAAAAACAGTCAAAATGTGCTCCACTCGGGCTGAAAACGCTGTTGGGGACATTTCATTAATGTTGACTATAAATCATAAACTAAGCATTTTTCAGCTGAAATAATGAATGTAGTCCTCTTAATTCTTGCTTCTAAAGCATACGCAAACAGAAATTTCAATGTACAATGATGTTTTTAAAAAAACGGTCAAAATGTGCTCCACTCGGGCTGAAAACGCTTGTTTGGGACATTACATTAATGTTGACTATAAATCATAAACTAAGCATTTTTCAGCTGAAATAATGAATGTAGTCCTCTTAATTCTTGCTTCTAAAGCATACACAAACAGAAATTTCAATGTACAATGATGTTTTTAAAAAAACGGTCAAAATGTGCTCCACTCGGGCTGAAAACGCTTGTTCGGAACATTTCCTTAATGTTGACTATAAATCATAAACTAAGCATTTTTCAGCTGAAATAATGAATGTAGTCCTCTTAATTCTTGCTTCTAAAGCATACGCAAGCAGAAATTTCAATGTACAATGATGTTTTTAAAAAAAACAGTCAAAATGTGCTCCACTCGGGCTGAAAACGCTGTTGGGGACATTTCATTAATGTTGACTACAAATCAAAAACTAAGCATTTTTCAGCTGAAATAATGAATGTAGTCCTCTTAATTCTTGCTTCTAAAGCATACGCAAGCAGAAATTTCAATGTACAATGATGTTTTTAAAAAAACAGTCAAAATGTGCTCCACTCGGGCTGAAAACGCTGTTGGGGACATTTCATTAATGTTGACTACAAATAAAAAACTAAGCATTTTTCAGCTGAAATAATGAATGTAGTCCTCTTAATTCTTGCTTCTAAAGCATACGCAAGCAGAAATTTCAATGTACAATGATGTTTTTAAAAAAACGGTCAAAATGTGCTCCACTCGGGCTGAAAACGCTTGTTCGGAACATTTCCTTAATGTTGACTATAAATCATAAACTAAGCATTTTTCAGCTGAAATAATGAATGTAGTCCTCTTAATTCTTGCTTCTAAAGCATACACAAGCAGAAATTTCAATGTACAATGATGTTTTTAAAAAAAACAGTCAAAATGCGCTCCACTCGGGCTGAAAACGCTGTTGGGGACATTTCATTAATGTTGACTACAAATCAAAAACTAAGCATTTTTCAGCTGAAATAATGAATGTAGTCCTCTTAATTCTTGCTTCTAAAGCATACGCAAGCAGAAATTTCAATGTACAATGATGTTTTTAAAAAAACGGTCAAAATGTGCTCCACTCGGGCTGAAAACGCTTGTTCGGAACATTTCCTTAATGTTGACTATAAATCATAAACTAAGCATTTTTCAGCTGAAATAATGAATGTAGTCCTCTTAATTCTTGCTTCTAAAGCATACACAAGCAGAAATTTCAATGTACAATGATGTTTTTAAAAAAAACAGTCAAAATGCGCTCCACTCGGGCTGAAAACGCTGTTGGGGACATTTCATTAATGTTGACTACAAATCAAAAACTAAGCATTTTTCAGCTGAAATAATGAATGTAGTCCTCTTAATTCTTGCTTCTAAAGCATACGCAAGCAGAAATTTCAATGTACAATGATGTTTTTAAAAAAAGGGTCAAAATGTGCTCCACTCGGGCTGAAAACGCTTGTTTGGAACATTTCATTAATGTTGACTATAAATCATAAACTAAGCATTTTTCAGCTGAAATAATGAATGTAGTCCTCTTAATTCTCGCTTCTAAAGCATACGCAAGCAGAAATTTCAATGTACAATGATGTTTTTAAAAAAACAGTCAAAATGTGCTCCACTCGGGCTGAAAACGCTTGTTTGGGACATGACATTAATGTTAACTATAAATCATAAACTAAGCATTTTTCAGCTGAAATAATGAATGTAGTCCTCTTAATTCTTGCTTCTAAAGCATACGCAAGCAGAAATTTCAATGTACAATGATGTTTTTAAAAAAACGGTCAAAATGTGCTCCACTCGGGCTGAAAACGCTTGTTTGGGACATTACATTAATGTTGACTATAAATCATAAACTAAGCATTTTTCAGCTGAAATAATGAATGTAGTCCTCTTAATTCTTGCTTCTAAAGCATACGCAAGCAGAAATTTCAATGTACAATGATGTTTTTAAAAAAAACAGTCAAAATGTGCTCCACTCGGGCTGAAAACGCTGTTGGGGACATTTCATTAATGTTGACTATAAATCATAAACTAAGCATTTTTCAGCTGAAATAATGAATGTAGTCCTCTTAATTCTTGCTTCTAAAGCATACGCAAACAGAAATTTCAATGTACAATGATGTTTTTAAAAAAACGGTCAAAATGTGCTCCACTCGGGCTGAAAACGCTTGTTTGGGACATTACATTAATGTTGACTATAAATCATAAACTAAGCATTTTTCAGCTGAAATAATGAATGTAGTCCTCTTAATTCTTGCTTCTAAAGCATACACAAACAGAAATTTCAATGTACAATGATGTTTTTAAAAAAACGGTCAAAATGTGCTCCACTCGGGCTGAAAACGCTTGTTCGGAACATTTCCTTAATGTTGACTATAAATCATAAACTAAGCATTTTTCAGCTGAAATAATGAATGTAGTCCTCTTAATTCTTGCTTCTAAAGCATACGCAAGCAGAAATTTCAATGTACAATGATGTTTTTAAAAAAAACAGTCAAAATGTGCTCCACTCGGGCTGAAAACGCTGTTGGGGACATTTCATTAATATTGACTACAAATCAAAAACTAAGCATTTTTCAGCTGAAATAATGAATGTAGTCCTCTTAATTCTTGCTTCTAAAGCATACGCAAGCAGAAATTTCAATGTACAATGATGTTTTTAAAAAAACAGTCAAAATGTGCTCCACTCGGGCTGAAAACGCTGTTGGGGACATTTCATTAATGTTGACTACAAATCAAAAACTAAGCATTTTTCAGCTGAAATAATGAATGTAGTCCTCTTAATTCTTGCTTCTAAAGCATACGCAAGCAGAAATTTCAATGTACAATGATGTTTTTAAAAAAACGGTCAAAATGTGCTCCACTCGGGCTGAAAACGCTTGTTCGGAACATTTCCTTAATGTTGACTATAAATCATAAACTAAGCATTTTTCAGCTGAAATAATGAATGTAGTCCTCTTAATTCTTGCTTCTAAAGCATACACAAGCAGAAATTTCAATGTACAATGATGTTTTTAAAAAAAACAGTCAAAATGCGCTCCACTCGGGCTGAAAACGCTGTTGGGGACATTTCATTAATGTTGACTACAAATCAAAAACTAAGCATTTTTCAGCTGAAATAATGAATGTAGTCCTCTTAATTCTTGCTTCTAAAGCATACGCAAGCAGAAATTTCAATGTACAATGATGTTTTTAAAAAAACAGTCAAAATGTGCTCCACTCGGGCTGAAAACGCTGTTGGGGACATTTCATTAATGTTGACTATAAATCATAAACTAAGCATTTTTCAGCTGAAATAATGAATGTAGTCCTCTTAATTCTTGCTTCTAAAGCATACGCAAGCAGAAATTTCAATGTACAATGATGTTTTTAAAAAAAGGGTCAAAATGTGCTCCACTCGGGCTGAAAACGCTTGTTTGGAACATTTCATTAATGTTGACTATAAATCATAAACTAAGCATTTTTCAGCTGAAATAATGAATGTAGTCCTCTTAATTCTCGCTTCTAAAGCATACGCAAGCAGAAATTTCAATGTACAATGATGTTTTTAAAAAAACAGTCAAAATGTGCTCCACTCGGGCTGAAAACGCTTGTTTGGGACATTACATTAATGTTAACTATAAATCATAAACTAAGCATTTTTCAGCTGAAATAATGAATGTAGTCCTCTTAATTCTTGCTTCTAAAGCATACGCAAGCAGAAATTTCAATGTACAATGATGTTTTTAAAAAAAGGGTCAAAATGTGCTCCACTCGGGCTGGAAACGCTTGTTTGGGACATTACATTAATGTTGACTATAAATCATAAACTAAGCATTTTTCAGCTGAAATAATGAATCTAGTCCTCTTAATTCTTGCTTCTAAAGCATACGCAAACAGAAATTTCAATGTACTATGATGTTTTTAAAAAAACGGTCAAAATGTGCTCCACTCGGGCTGAAAACGCTTGTTTGGAACATTTCATTAATGTTGACTATAAATCATAAACTAAGCATTTTTCAGCTGAAATAATGAATGTAGTCCTCTTAATTCTTGCTTCTAAAGCATACGCAAGCAGAAATTTCAATGTACAATGATGTTTTTAAAAAAAACAGTCAAAATGTGCTCCACTCGGGCTGAAAACGCTGTTGGGGACATTTCATTAATGTTGACTACAAATCAAAAACTAAGCATTTTTCAGCTGAAATAATGAATGTAGTCCTCTTAATTCTTGCTTCTAAAGCATACGCAAGAAGAAATTTCAATGTACAATGATGTTTTTAAAAAAGCAGTCAAAATGTGCTCCACTCGGGCTGAAAACGCTGTTGGGGACATTTCATTAATGTTGACTATAAATCATAAACTAAGCATTTTTCAGCTGAAATAATGAATGTAGTTTCTTAATTCTTGCTTCTAAAGCATACGCAAGCAGAAATTTCAATGTACAATGATGTTTTTAAAAAAAAGGGTCAAAATGTGCTCCACTCGGGCTGAAAACGCTTGTTTGGAACATTTCATTAATGTTGACTATAAATCATAAACTAAGCATTTTTCAGCTGAAATAATGAATGTAGTCCTCTTAATTCTTGCTTCTAAAGCATACGCAAGCAGAAATTTCAATGTACAATGATGTTTTTAAAAAAACAGTCAAAATGTGCTCCACTCGGGCTGAAAACGCTTGTTTGGGACATTACATTAATGTTCACTATAAATCATAAACTAAGCATTTTTCAGCTGAAATAATGAATGTAGTCCTCTTAATTCTTGCTTCTAAAGCATACGCAAACAGAAATTTCAATGTACAATGATGTTTTTAAAAAAACGGTCAAAATGTGCTCCACTCGGGCTGAAAACGCTTGTTTGGGACATTACATTAATGTTGACTATAAATCATAAACTAAGCATTTTTCAGCTGAAATAATGAATGTAGTCCTCTTAATTCTTGCTTCTAAAGCATACACAAACAGAAATTTCAATGTACAATGATGTTTTTAAAAAAACGGTCAAAATGTGCTCCACTCGGGCTGAAAACGCTTGTTTGGAACATTTCATTAATGTTGACTATAAATCATAAACTAAGCATTTTTCAGCTGAAATAATGAATGTAGTCCTCTTAATTCCTGCTTCTAAAGCATACGCAAGCAGAAATTTCAATGTACAATGATGTTTTTAAAAAAAACAGTCAAAATGTGCTCCACTCGGGCTGAAAACGCTGTTGGGGACATTTCATTAATGTTGACTACAAATCAAAAACTAAGCATTTTTCAGCTGAAATAATGAATGTAGTCCTCTTAATTCTTGCTTCTAAAGCATACGCAAGCAGAAATTTCAATGTACAATGATGTTTTTTAAAAAAACAGTCAAAATGTGCTCCACTCGGGCTGAAAACGCTGTTGGGGACATTTCATTAATGTTGACTATAAATCATAAACTAAGCATTTTTCAGCTGAAATAATGAATGTAGTCCTCTTAATTCTTGCTTCTAAAGCATACGCAAGCAGAAATTTCAATGTACAATGATGTTTTTAAAAAAAACAGTCAAAATGCGCTCCACTCGGGCTGAAAACGCTGTTGGGGACATTTCATTAATGTTGACTACAAATCAAAAACTAAGCATTTTTCAGCTGAAATAATGAATGTAGTCCTCTTAATTCTTGCTTCTAAAGCATACGCAAGCAGAAATTTCAATGTACAATGATGTTTTTAAAAAAACAGTCAAAATGTGCTCCACTCGGGCTGAAAACGCTGTTGGGGACATTTCATTAATGTTGACTATAAATCATAAACTAAGCATTTTTCAGCTAAAATAATGAATGTAGTCCTCTTAATTCTTGCTTCTTAAGCATACGCAAGCAGAAATTTCAATGTACAATGATGTTTTTAAAAAAACAGTCAAAATGTGCTCCACTCGGGCTGAAAACGCTTGTTTGGGACATTACATTAATGTTGACTATAAATCATAAACTAAGCATTTTTCAGCTGAAATAATGAATGTAGTCCTCTTAATTCTTGCTTCTAAAGCATACGCAAGCAGAAATTTCAATGTACAATGATGTTTTTAAAAAAACGGTCAAAATGTGCTCCACTCGGGCTGAAAACGCTTGTTCGGAACATTTCCTTAATGTTGACTATAAATCATAAACTAAGCATTTTTCAGCTGAAATAATGAATGTAGTCCTCTTAATTCTTGCTTCTAAAGCATACGCAAGCAGAAATTTCAATGTACAATGATGTTTTTAAAAAAAACAGTCAAAATGTGCTCCACTCGGGCTGAAAACGCTGTTGGGGACATTTCATTAATGTTGACTACAAATCAAAAACTAAGCATTTTTCAGCTGAAATAATGAATGTAGTCCTCTTAATTCTTGCTTCTAAAGCATACGCAAGCAGAAATTTCAATGTACAATGATGTTTTTAAAAAAACAGTCAAAATGTGCTCCACTCGGGCTGAAAACGCTGTTGGGGACATGACATTAATGTTGACTATAAATCATAAACTAAGCATTTTTCAGCTGAAATAATGAATGTAGTCCTCTTAATTCTTGCTTCTAAAGCATACGCAAGCAGAAATTTCAATGTACAATGATGTTTTTAAAAAAAGGGTCAAAATGTGCTCCACTCGGGCTGAAAACGCTTGTTTGGAACATTTCATTAATGTTGACTATAAATCATAAACTAAGCATTTTTCAGCTGAAATAATGAATGTAGTCCTCTTAATTCTTGCTTCTAAAGCATACGCAAGCAGAAATTTCAATGTACAATGATGTTTTTAAAAAAACAGTCAAAATGTGCTCCACTCGGGCTGAAAACGCTTGTTTGGGACATGACATTAATGTTGACTATAAATCATAAACTAAGCATTTTTCAGCTGAAATAATGAATGTAGTCCTCTTAATTCTTGCTTCTAAACCATACGCAAGCAGAAATTTCAATGTACAATGATGTTTTTAAAAAAAGGGTCAAAATGTGCTCCACTCGGGCTGAAAACGCTTGTTTGGAACATTTCATTAATGTTGACTATAAATCATAAACTAAGCATTTTTCAGCTGAAATAATGAATGTAGTCCTCTTAATTCTTGCTTCTAAAGCATACGCAAGCAGAAATTTCAATGTACAATGATGTTTTTAAAAAAACAGTCAAAATGTGCTCCACTCGGGCTGAAAACGCTTGTTTGGGACATGACATTAATGTTGACTATAAATCATAAACTAAGCATTTTTCAGCTGAAATAATGAATGTAGTCCTCTTAATTCTTGCTTCTAAAGCATACGCAAGCAGAAATTTCAATGTACAATGATGTTTTTAAAAAAAGGGTCAAAATGTGCTCCACTCGGGCTGAAAACGCTTGTTTGGAACATTTCATTAATGTTGACTATAAATCATAAACTAAGCATTTTTCAGCTGAAATAATGAATGTAGTCCTCTTAATTCTTGCTTCTAAAGCATACGCAAGCAGAAATTTCAATGTACAATGATGTTTTTAAAAAAACAGTCAAAATGTGCTCCACTCGGGCTGAAAACGCTTGTTTGGGACATGACATTAATGTTGACTATAAATCATAAACTAAGCATTTTTCAGCTGAAATAATGAATGTAGTCCTCTTAATTCTTGCTTCTAAAGCATACGCAAGCAGAAATTTCAATGTACAATGATGTTTTTAAAAAACGGTCAAAATGTGCTCCACTCGGGCTGAAAACGCTTGTTTGGAACATTTCATTAATGTTGACTATAAATCATAAACTAAGCATTTTTCAGCTGAAATAATGAATGTAGTCCTCTTAATTCTTGCTTCTAAAGCATACGCAAGCAGAAATTTCAATGTACAATGATGTTTTTAAAAAAACAGTCAAAATGTGCTCCACTCGGGCTGAAAACGCTTGTTTGGGACAATACATTAATGTTGACTATAAATCATAAACTAAGCATTTTTCAGCTGAAATAATGAATGTAGTCCTCTTAATTCTTGCTTCTAAAGCATACGCAAACAGAAATTTCAATGTACAATGATGTTTTTAAAAAAACGGTCAAAATGTGCTCCACTCGGGCTGAAAACGCTTGTTTGGGACATTACATTAATGTTGACTATAAATCATAAACTAAGCATTTTTCAGCTGAAATAATGAATGTAGTCCTCTTAATTCTTGCTTCTAAAGCATACACAAACAGAAAATTCAATGTACAATGATGTTTTTAAAAAAACGGTCAAAATGTGCTCCACTCGGGCTGAAAACGCTGTTGGGGACATTTCATTAATGTTGACTATAAATCATAAACTAAGCATTTTTCAGCTGAAATAATGAATGTAGTCCTCTTAATTCTTGCTTCTAAAGCATACGCAAACAGAAATTTCAATGTACAATGATGTTTTTAAAAAAACGGTCAAAATGTGCTCCACTCGGGCTGAAAACGCTTGTTTGGAACATTTCATTAATGTTGAATATAAATCATAAACTAAGCATTTTTCAGCTGAAATAATGAATGTAGTCCTCTTAATTCTTGCTTCTAAAGCATACGCAAGCAGAAATTTCAATGTACAATGATGTTTTTAAAAAAACAGTCAAAATGTGCTCCACTCGGGCTGAAAACGCTTGTTTGGGACATGACATTAATGTTGACTATAAATCATAAACTAAGCATTTTTCAGCTGAAATAATGAATGTAGTCCTCTTAATTCTTGCTTCTAAAGCATACGCAAGCAGAAATTTCAATGTACAATGATGTTTTTAAAAAAAGGGTCAAAATGTGCTCCACTCGGGCTGAAAACGCTTGTTTGGAACATTTCATTAATGTTGACTATAAATCATAAACTAAGCATTTTTCAGCTGAAATAATGAATGTAGTCCTCTTAATTCTTGCTTCTAAAGCATACGCAAGCAGAAATTTCAATGTACAATGATGTTTTTAAAAAAACAGTCAAAATGTGCTCCACTCGGGCTGAAAACGCTTGTTTGGGACATGACATTAATGTTGACTATAAATCATAAACTAAGCATTTTTCAGCTGAAATAATGAATGTAGTCCTCTTAATTCTTGCTTCTAAAGCATACGCAAGCAGAAATTTCAATGTACAATGATGTTTTTAAAAAAACAGTCAAAATGTGGTCCACTCGGGCTGAAAACGCTTGTTTGGGACATGACATTAATGTTAACTATAAATCATAAACTAAGCATTTTTCAGCTGAAATAATGAATGTAGTCCTCTTAATTCTTGCTTCTAAAGCATACGCAAGCAGAAATTTCAATGTACAATGATGTTTTTAAAAAAAGGGGCAAAATGTGCTCCACTCGGGCTGAAAACGCTTGTTTGGAACATTTCATTAATGTTGACTATCAATCATAAACTAAGCATCTTTCAGCTGAAATAATGAATGTAGTCCTCTTAATTCTTGCTTCTAAAGCATACGCAAGCAGAAATTTCAATGTACAATGATGTTTTTAAAAAAACAGTCAAAATGTGCTCCACTCGGGCTGAAAACGCTTGTTTGGGACATGACATTAATGTTGACTATAAATCATAAACTAAGCATTTTTCAGCTGAAATAATGAATGTAGTCCTCTTAATTCTTGCTTCTAAAGCATACGCAAGCAGAAATTTCAATGTACAATGATGTTTTTAAAAAAAGGGTCAAAATGTGCTCCACTCGGGCTGAAAACGCTTGTTTGGAACATTTCATTAATGTTGACTATAAATCATAAACTAAGCATTTTTCAGCTGAAATAATGAATGTAGTCCTCTTAATTCTTGCTTCTAAAGCATACGCAAGCAGAAATTTCAATGTACAATGATGTTTTTAAAAAAACAGTCAAAATGTGCTCCACTCGGGCTGAAAACGCTTGTTTGGGACATGACATTAATGTTGACTATAAATCATAAACTAAGCATTTTTCAGCTGAAATAATGAATGTAGTCCTCTTAATTCTTGCTTCTAAAGCATACGCAAGCAGAAATTTCAATGTACAATGATGTTTTTAAAAAAACAGTCAAAATGTGGTCCACTCGGGCTGAAAACGCTTGTTTGGGACATGACATTAATGTTAACTATAAATCATAAACTAAGCATTTTTCAGCTGAAATAATGAATGTAGTCCTCTTAATTCTTGCTTCTAAAGCATACGCAAGCAGAAATTTCAATGTACAATGATGTTTTTAAAAAAAGGGGCAAAATGTGCTCCACTCGGGCTGAAAACGCTTGTTTGGAACATTTCATTAATGTTGACTATCAATCATAAACTAAGCATCTTTCAGCTGAAATAATGAATGTAGTCCTCTTAATTCTTGCTTCTAAAGCATACGCAAGCAGAAATTTCAATGTACAATGATGTTTTTAAAAAAACAGTCAAAATGTGCTCCACTCGGGCTGAAAACGCTTGTTTGGGACATGACATTAATGTTGACTATAAATCATAAACTAAGCATTTTTCAGCTGAAATAATGAATGTAGTCCTCTTAATTCTTGCTTCTAAAGCATACGCAAGCAGAAATTTCAATGTACAATGATGTTTTTAAAAAAAGGGTCAAAATGTGCTCCACTCGGGCTGAAAACGCTTGTTTGGAACATTTCATTAATGTTGACTATAAATCATAAACTAAGCATTTTTCAGCTGAAATAATGAATGTAGTCCTCTTAATTCTTGCTTCTAAAGCATACGCAAGCAGAAATTTCAATGTACAATGATGTTTTTAAAAAAACAGTCAAAATGTGCTCCACTCGGGCTGAAAACGCTTGTTTGGGACATGACATTAATGTTGACTATAAATCATAAACTAAGCATTTTTCAGCTGAAATAATGAATGTAGTCCTCTTAATTCTTGCTTCTAAAGCATACGCAAGCAGAAATTTCAATGTACAATGATGTTTTTAAAAAAACGGTCAAAATGTGCTCCACTCGGGCTGAAAACGCTTGTTTGGAACATTTCATTAATGTTGACTATAAATCATAAACTAAGCATTTTTCAGCTGAAATAATGAATGTAGTCCTCTTAATTCTTGCTTCTAAAGCATACGCAAGCAGAAATTTCAATGTACAATGATGTTTTTAAAAAAACAGTCAAAATGTGCTCCACTCGGGCTGAAAACGCTTGTTTGGGACAATACATTAATGTTGACTATAAATCATAAACTAAGCATTTTTCAGCTGAAATAATGAATGTAGTCCTCTTAATTCTTGCTTCTAAAGCATACGCAAACAGAAATTTCAATGTACAATGATGTTTTTAAAAAAACGGTCAAAATGTGCTCCACTCGGGCTGAAAAGGCTTGTTTGGGACATTACATTAATGTTGACTATAAATCATAAACTAAGCATTTTTCAGCTGAAATAATGAATGTAGTCCTCTTAATTCTTGCTTCTAAAGCATACACAAACAGAAAATTCAATGTACAATGATGTTTTTAAAAAAACGGTCAAAATGTGCTCCACTCGGGCTGAAAACGCTGTTGGGGACATTTCATTAATGTTGACTATAAATCATAAACTAAGCATTTTTCAGCTGAAATAATGAATGTAGTCCTCTTAATTCTTGCTTCTAAAGCATACGCAAACAGAAATTTCAATGTACAATGATGTTTTTAAAAAAACGGTCAAAATGTGCTCCACTCGGGCTGAAAACGCTTGTTTGGAACATTTCATTATTGTTGACTATAAATCATAAACTAAGCATTTTTCAGCTGAAATAATGAATGTAGTCCTCTTAATTCTTGCTTCTAAAGCATACGCAAGCAGAAATTTCAATGTACAATGATGTTTTTAAAAAAACAGTCAAAATGTGCTCCACTCGGGCTGAAAACGCTTGTTTGGGACATGACATTAATGTTGACTATAAATCATAAACTAAGCATTTTTCAGCTGAAATAATGAATGTAGTCCTCTTAATTCTTGCTTCTAAAGCATACGCAAGCAGAAATTTCAATGTACAATGATGTTTTTAAAAAAACGGTCAAAATGTGCTCCACTCGGGCTGAAAACGCTTGTTTGGAACATTTCATTAATGTTGACTATAAATCATAAACTAAGCATTTTTCAGCTGAAATAATGAATGTAGTCCTCTTAATTCTTGCTTCTAAAGCATACGCAAGCAGAAATTTCAATGTACAATGATGTTTTTAAAAAAACAGTCAAAATGTGCTCCACTCGGGCTGAAAACGCTTGTTTGGGACAATTCATTAATGTTGACTATAAATCATAAACTAAGCATTTTTCAGCTGAAATAATGAATGTAGTCCTCTTAATTCTTGCTTCTAAAGCATACGCAAACAGAAATTTCAATGTACAATGATGTTTTTAAAAAAACGGTCAAAATGTGCTCCACTCGGGCTGAAAACGCTTGTTTGGGACATTACATTAATGTTGACTATAAATCATAAACTAAGCATTTTTCAGCTGAAATAATGAATGTAGTCCTCTTAATTCTTGCTTCTAAAGCATACACAAACAGACATTTCAATGTACAATGATGTTTTTAAAAAAACGGTCAAAATGTGCTCCACTCGGGCTGAAAACGCTTGTTTGGAACATTTCATTAATGTTGAATATAAATCATAAACTAAGCATTTTTCAGCTGAAATAATGAATGTAGTCCTCTTAATTCTTGCTTCTAAAGCATACGCAAGCAGAAATTTCAATGTACAATGATGTTTTTAAAAAAACAGTCAAAATGTGCTCCACTCGGGCTGAAAACGCTTGTTTGGGACATTACATTAATGTTGACTATAAATCATAAACTAAGCATTTTTCAGCTGAAATAATGAATGTAGTCCTCTTAATTCTTGCTTCTAAAGCATACACAAACAGAAATTTCAATGTACAATGATGTTTTTAAAAAAACGGTCAAAATGTGCTCCACTCGGGCTGAAAACGCTTGTTCGGAACATTTCCTTAATGTTGACTATAAATCATAAACTAAGCATTTTTCAGCTGAAATAATGAATGTAGTCCTCTTAATTCTTGCTTCTAAAGCATACGCAAGCAGAAATTTCAATGTACAATGATGTTTTTAAAAAAAACAGTCAAAATGTGCTCCACTCGGGCTGAAAACGCTGTTGGGGACATTTCATTAATGTTGACTACAAATCAAAAACTAAGCATTTTTCAGCTGAAATAATGAATGTAGTCCTCTTAATTCTTGCTTCTAAAGCATACGCAAGCAGAAATTTCAATGTACAATGATGTTTTTAAAAAAACAGTCAAAATGTGCTCCACTCGGGCTGAAAACGCTGTTGGGGACATTTCATTAATGTTGACTACAAATCAAAAACTAAGCATTTTTCAGCTGAAATAATGAATGTAGTCCTCTTAATTCTTGCTTCTAAAGCATACGCAAGCAGAAATTTCAATGTACAATGATGTTTTTAAAAAAACGGTCAAAATGTGCTCCACTCGGGCTGAAAACGCTTGTTCGGAACATTTCCTTAATGTTGACTATAAATCATAAACTAAGCATTTTTCAGCTGAAATAATGAATGTAGTCCTCTTAATTCTTGCTTCTAAAGCATACACAAGCAGAAATTTCAATGTACAATGATGTTTTTAAAAAAAACAGTCAAAATGCGCTCCACTCGGGCTGAAAACGCTGTTGGGGACATTTCATTAATGTTGACTACAAATCAAAAACTAAGCATTTTTCAGCTGAAATAATGAATGTAGTCCTCTTAATTCTTGCTTCTAAAGCATACGCAAGCAGAAATTTCAATGTACAATGATGTTTTTAAAAAAACAGTCAAAATGTGCTCCACTCGGGCTGAAAACGCTGTTGGGGACATTTCATTAATGTTGACTATAAATCATAAACTAAGCATTTTTCAGCTGAAATAATGAATGTAGTCCTCTTAATTCTTGCTTCTAAAGCATACGCAAGCAGAAATTTCAATGTACAATGATGTTTTTAAAAAAAACAGTCAAAATGTGCTCCACTCGGGCTGAAAACGCTGTTGGGGACATTTCATTAATGTTGACTACAAATCAAAAACTAAGCATTTTTCAGCTGAAATAATGAATGTAGTCCTCTTAATTCTTGCTTCTAAAGCATACGCAAGCAGAAATTTCAATGTACAATGATGTTTTTAAAAAAACAGTCAAAATGTGCTCCACTCGGGCTGAAAACGCTTGTTTGGGACATTACATTAATGTTGACTATAAATCATAAACTAAGCATTTTTCAGCTGAAATAATGAATGTAGTCCTCTTAATTCTTGCTTCTAAAGCATACGCAAGCAGAAATTTCAATGTACAATGATGTTTTTAAAAAAAGGGTCAAAATGTGCTCCACTCGGGCTGAAAACGCTTGTTTGGAACATTTCATTAATGTTGACTATAAATCATAAACTAAGCATTTTTCAGCTGAAATAATGAATGTAGTCCTCTTAATTCTCGCTTCTAAAGCATACGCAAGCAGAAATTTCAATGTACAATGATGTTTTTAAAAAAACAGTCAAAATGTGCTCCACTCGGGCTGAAAACGCTTGTTTGGGACATGACATTAATGTTAACTATAAATCATAAACTAAGCATTTTTCAGCTGAAATAATGAATGTAGTCCTCTTAATTCTTGCTTCTAAAGCATACGCAAGCAGAAATTTCAATGTACAATGATGTTTTTAAAAAAACGGTCAAAATGTGCTCCACTCGGGCTGAAAACGCTTGTTTGGGACATTACATTAATGTTGACTATAAATCATAAACTAAGCATTTTTCAGCTGAAATAATGAATGTAGTCCTCTTAATTCTTGCTTCTAAAGCATACGCAAGCAGAAATTTCAATGTACAATGATGTTTTTAAAAAAAACAGTCAAAATGTGCTCCACTCGGGCTGAAAACGCTGTTGGGGACATTTCATTAATGTTGACTATAAATCATAAACTAAGCATTTTTCAGCTGAAATAATGAATGTAGTCCTCTTAATTCTTGCTTCTAAAGCATACGCAAACAGAAATTTCAATGTACAATGATGTTTTTAAAAAAACGGTCAAAATGTGCTCCACTCGGGCTGAAAACGCTTGTTTGGGACATTACATTAATGTTGACTATAAATCATAAACTAAGCATTTTTCAGCTGAAATAATGAATGTAGTCCTCTTAATTCTTGCTTCTAAAGCATACACAAACAGAAATTTCAATGTACAATGATGTTTTTAAAAAAACGGTCAAAATGTGCTCCACTCGGGCTGAAAACGCTTGTTCGGAACATTTCCTTAATGTTGACTATAAATCATAAACTAAGCATTTTTCAGCTGAAATAATGAATGTAGTCCTCTTAATTCTTGCTTCTAAAGCATACGCAAGCAGAAATTTCAATGTACAATGATGTTTTTAAAAAAAACAGTCAAAATGTGCTCCACTCGGGCTGAAAACGCTGTTGGGGACATTTCATTAATGTTGACTACAAATCAAAAACTAAGCATTTTTCAGCTGAAATAATGAATGTAGTCCTCTTAATTCTTGCTTCTAAAGCATACGCAAGCAGAAATTTCAATGTACAATGATGTTTTTAAAAAAACAGTCAAAATGTGCTCCACTCGGGCTGAAAACGCTGTTGGGGACATTTCATTAATGTTGACTACAAATAAAAAACTAAGCATTTTTCAGCTGAAATAATGAATGTAGTCCTCTTAATTCTTGCTTCTAAAGCATACGCAAGCAGAAATTTCAATGTACAATGATGTTTTTAAAAAAACGGTCAAAATGTGCTCCACTCGGGCTGAAAACGCTTGTTCGGAACATTTCCTTAATGTTGACTATAAATCATAAACTAAGCATTTTTCAGCTGAAATAATGAATGTAGTCCTCTTAATTCTTGCTTCTAAAGCATACACAAGCAGAAATTTCAATGTACAATGATGTTTTTTAAAAAAACAGTCAAAATGCGCTCCACTCGGGCTGAAAACGCTGTTGGGGACATTTCATTAATGTTGACTACAAATCAAAAACTAAGCATTTTTCAGCTGAAATAATGAATGTAGTCCTCTTAATTCTTGCTTCTAAAGCATACGCAAGCAGAAATTTCAATGTACAATGATGTTTTTAAAAAAACGGTCAAAATGTGCTCCACTCGGGCTGAAAACGCTTGTTCGGAACATTTCCTTAATGTTGACTATAAATCATAAACTAAGCATTTTTCAGCTGAAATAATGAATGTAGTCCTCTTAATTCTTGCTTCTAAAGCATACACAAGCAGAAATTTCAATGTACAATGATGTTTTTAAAAAAAACAGTCAAAATGCGCTCCACTCGGGCTGAAAACGCTGTTGGGGACATTTCATTAATGTTGACTACAAATCAAAAACTAAGCATTTTTCAGCTGAAATAATGAATGTAGTCCTCTTAATTCTTGCTTCTAAAGCATACGCAAGCAGAAATTTCAATGTACAATGATGTTTTTAAAAAAAGGGTCAAAATGTGCTCCACTCGGGCTGAAAACGCTTGTTTGGAACATTTCATTAATGTTGACTATAAATCATAAACTAAGCATTTTTCAGCTGAAATAATGAATGTAGTCCTCTTAATTCTCGCTTCTAAAGCATACGCAAGCAGAAATTTCAATGTACAATGATGTTTTTAAAAAAACAGTCAAAATGTGCTCCACTCGGGCTGAAAACGCTTGTTTGGGACATGACATTAATGTTAACTATAAATCATAAACTAAGCATTTTTCAGCTGAAATAATGAATGTAGTCCTCTTAATTCTTGCTTCTAAAGCATACGCAAGCAGAAATTTCAATGTACAATGATGTTTTTAAAAAAACGGTCAAAATGTGCTCCACTCGGGCTGAAAACGCTTGTTTGGGACATTACATTAATGTTGACTATAAATCATAAACTAAGCATTTTTCAGCTGAAATAATGAATGTAGTCCTCTTAATTCTTGCTTCTAAAGCATACGCAAGCAGAAATTTCAATGTACAATGATGTTTTTAAAAAAAACAGTCAAAATGTGCTCCACTCGGGCTGAAAACGCTGTTGGGGACATTTCATTAATGTTGACTATAAATCATAAACTAAGCATTTTTCAGCTGAAATAATGAATGTAGTCCTCTTAATTCTTGCTTCTAAAGCATACGCAAACAGAAATTTCAATGTACAATGATGTTTTTAAAAAAACGGTCAAAATGTGCTCCACTCGGGCTGAAAACGCTTGTTTGGGACATTACATTAATGTTGACTATAAATCATAAACTAAGCATTTTTCAGCTGAAATAATGAATGTAGTCCTCTTAATTCTTGCTTCTAAAGCATACACAAACAGAAATTTCAATGTACAATGATGTTTTTAAAAAAACGGTCAAAATGTGCTCCACTCGGGCTGAAAACGCTTGTTCGGAACATTTCCTTAATGTTGACTATAAATCATAAACTAAGCATTTTTCAGCTGAAATAATGAATGTAGTCCTCTTAATTCTTGCTTCTAAAGCATACGCAAGCAGAAATTTCAATGTACAATGATGTTTTTAAAAAAAACAGTCAAAATGTGCTCCACTCGGGCTGAAAACGCTGTTGGGGACATTTCATTAATATTGACTACAAATCAAAAACTAAGCATTTTTCAGCTGAAATAATGAATGTAGTCCTCTTAATTCTTGCTTCTAAAGCATACGCAAGCAGAAATTTCAATGTACAATGATGTTTTTAAAAAAACAGTCAAAATGTGCTCCACTCGGGCTGAAAACGCTGTTGGGGACATTTCATTAATGTTGACTACAAATCAAAAACTAAGCATTTTTCAGCTGAAATAATGAATGTAGTCCTCTTAATTCTTGCTTCTAAAGCATACGCAAGCAGAAATTTCAATGTACAATGATGTTTTTAAAAAAACGGTCAAAATGTGCTCCACTCGGGCTGAAAACGCTTGTTCGGAACATTTCCTTAATGTTGACTATAAATCATAAACTAAGCATTTTTCAGCTGAAATAATGAATGTAGTCCTCTTAATTCTTGCTTCTAAAGCATACACAAGCAGAAATTTCAATGTACAATGATGTTTTTAAAAAAAACAGTCAAAATGCGCTCCACTCGGGCTGAAAACGCTGTTGGGGACATTTCATTAATGTTGACTACAAATCAAAAACTAAGCATTTTTCAGCTGAAATAATGAATGTAGTCCTCTTAATTCTTGCTTCTAAAGCATACGCAAGCAGAAATTTCAATGTACAATGATGTTTTTAAAAAAACAGTCAAAATGTGCTCCACTCGGGCTGAAAACGCTGTTGGGGACATTTCATTAATGTTGACTATAAATCATAAACTAAGCATTTTTCAGCTGAAATAATGAATGTAGTCCTCTTAATTCTTGCTTCTAAAGCATACGCAAGCAGAAATTTCAATGTACAATGATGTTTTTAAAAAAAGGGTCAAAATGTGCTCCACTCGGGCTGAAAACGCTTGTTTGGAACATTTCATTAATGTTGACTATAAATCATAAACTAAGCATTTTTCAGCTGAAATAATGAATGTAGTCCTCTTAATTCTCGCTTCTAAAGCATACGCAAGCAGAAATTTCAATGTACAATGATGTTTTTAAAAAAACAGTCAAAATGTGCTCCACTCGGGCTGAAAACGCTTGTTTGGGACATTACATTAATGTTAACTATAAATCATAAACTAAGCATTTTTCAGCTGAAATAATGAATGTAGTCCTCTTAATTCTTGCTTCTAAAGCATACGCAAGCAGAAATTTCAATGTACAATGATGTTTTTAAAAAAAGGGTCAAAATGTGCTCCACTCGGGCTGGAAACGCTTGTTTGGGACATTACATTAATGTTGACTATAAATCATAAACTAAGCATTTTTCAGCTGAAATAATGAATCTAGTCCTCTTAATTCTTGCTTCTAAAGCATACGCAAACAGAAATTTCAATGTACAATGATGTTTTTAAAAAAACGGTCAAAATGTGCTCCACTCGGGCTGAAAACGCTTGTTTGGAACATTTCATTAATGTTGACTATAAATCATAAACTAAGCATTTTTCAGCTGAAATAATGAATGTAGTCCTCTTAATTCTTGCTTCTAAAGCATACGCAAGCAGAAATTTCAATGTACAATGATGTTTTTAAAAAAAACAGTCAAAATGTGCTCCACTCGGGCTGAAAACGCTGTTGGGGACATTTCATTAATGTTGACTACAAATCAAAAACTAAGCATTTTTCAGCTGAAATAATGAATGTAGTCCTCTTAATTCTTGCTTCTAAAGCATACGCAAGAAGAAATTTCAATGTACAATGATGTTTTTAAAAAAGCAGTCAAAATGTGCTCCACTCGGGCTGAAAACGCTGTTGGGGACATTTCATTAATGTTGACTATAAATCATAAACTAAGCATTTTTCAGCTGAAATAATGAATGTAGTTTCTTAATTCTTGCTTCTAAAGCATACGCAAGCAGAAATTTCAATGTACAATGATGTTTTTAAAAAAAAGGGTCAAAATGTGCTCCACTCGGGCTGAAAACGCTTGTTTGGAACATTTCATTAATGTTGACTATAAATCATAAACTAAGCATTTTTCAGCTGAAATAATGAATGTAGTCCTCTTAATTCTTGCTTCTAAAGCATACGCAAGCAGAAATTTCAATGTACAATGATGTTTTTAAAAAAACAGTCAAAATGTGCTCCACTCGGGCTGAAAACGCTTGTTTGGGACATTACATTAATGTTCACTATAAATCATAAACTAAGCATTTTTCAGCTGAAATAATGAATGTAGTCCTCTTAATTCTTGCTTCTAAAGCATACGCAAACAGAAATTTCAATGTACAATGATGTTTTTAAAAAAACGGTCAAAATGTGCTCCACTCGGGCTGAAAACGCTTGTTTGGGACATTACATTAATGTTGACTATAAATCATAAACTAAGCATTTTTCAGCTGAAATAATGAATGTAGTCCTCTTAATTCTTGCTTCTAAAGCATACACAAACAGAAATTTCAATGTACAATGATGTTTTTAAAAAAACGGTCAAAATGTGCTCCACTCGGGCTGAAAACGCTTGTTTGGAACATTTCATTAATGTTGACTATAAATCATAAACTAAGCATTTTTCAGCTGAAATAATGAATGTAGTCCTCTTAATTCCTGCTTCTAAAGCATACGCAAGCAGAAATTTCAATGTACAATGATGTTTTTAAAAAAAACAGTCAAAATGTGCTCCACTCGGGCTGAAAACGCTGTTGGGGACATTTCATTAATGTTGACTACAAATCAAAAACTAAGCATTTTTCAGCTGAAATAATGAATGTAGTCCTCTTAATTCTTGCTTCTAAAGCATACGCAAGCAGAAATTTCAATGTACAATGATGTTTTTTAAAAAAACAGTCAAAATGTGCTCCACTCGGGCTGAAAACGCTGTTGGGGACATTTCATTAATGTTGACTATAAATCATAAACTAAGCATTTTTCAGCTGAAATAATGAATGTAGTCCTCTTAATTCTTGCTTCTAAAGCATACGCAAGCAGAAATTTCAATGTACAATGATGTTTTTAAAAAAAACAGTCAAAATGCGCTCCACTCGGGCTGAAAACGCTGTTGGGGACATTTCATTAATGTTGACTACAAATCAAAAACTAAGCATTTTTCAGCTGAAATAATGAATGTAGTCCTCTTAATTCTTGCTTCTAAAGCATACGCAAGCAGAAATTTCAATGTACAATGATGTTTTTAAAAAAACAGTCAAAATGTGCTCCACTCGGGCTGAAAACGCTGTTGGGGACATTTCATTAATGTTGACTATAAATCATAAACTAAGCATTTTTCAGCTAAAATAATGAATGTAGTCCTCTTAATTCTTGCTTCTTAAGCATACGCAAGCAGAAATTTCAATGTACAATGATGTTTTTAAAAAAACAGTCAAAATGTGCTCCACTCGGGCTGAAAACGCTTGTTTGGGACATTACATTAATGTTGACTATAAATCATAAACTAAGCATTTTTCAGCTGAAATAATGAATGTAGTCCTCTTAATTCTTGCTTCTAAAGCATACGCAAGCAGAAATTTCAATGTACAATGATGTTTTTAAAAAAACGGTCAAAATGTGCTCCACTCGGGCTGAAAACGCTTGTTCGGAACATTTCCTTAATGTTGACTATAAATCATAAACTAAGCATTTTTCAGCTGAAATAATGAATGTAGTCCTCTTAATTCTTGCTTCTAAAGCATACGCAAGCAGAAATTTCAATGTACAATGATGTTTTTAAAAAAAACAGTCAAAATGTGCTCCACTCGGGCTGAAAACGCTGTTGGGGACATTTCATTAATGTTGACTACAAATCAAAAACTAAGCATTTTTCAGCTGAAATAATGAATGTAGTCCTCTTAATTCTTGCTTCTAAAGCATACGCAAGCAGAAATTTCAATGTACAATGATGTTTTTAAAAAAACAGTCAAAATGTGCTCCACTCGGGCTGAAAACGCTGTTGGGGACATGACATTAATGTTGACTATAAATCATAAACTAAGCATTTTTCAGCTGAAATAATGAATGTAGTCCTCTTAATTCTTGCTTCTAAAGCATACGCAAGCAGAAATTTCAATGTACAATGATGTTTTTAAAAAAAGGGTCAAAATGTGCTCCACTCGGGCTGAAAACGCTTGTTTGGAACATTTCATTAATGTTGACTATAAATCATAAACTAAGCATTTTTCAGCTGAAATAATGAATGTAGTCCTCTTAATTCTTGCTTCTAAAGCATACGCAAGCAGAAATTTCAATGTACAATGATGTTTTTAAAAAAACAGTCAAAATGTGCTCCACTCGGGCTGAAAACGCTTGTTTGGGACATGACATTAATGTTGACTATAAATCATAAACTAAGCATTTTTCAGCTGAAATAATGAATGTAGTCCTCTTAATTCTTGCTTCTAAACCATACGCAAGCAGAAATTTCAATGTACAATGATGTTTTTAAAAAAAGGGTCAAAATGTGCTCCACTCGGGCTGAAAACGCTTGTTTGGAACATTTCATTAATGTTGACTATAAATCATAAACTAAGCATTTTTCAGCTGAAATAATGAATGTAGTCCTCTTAATTCTTGCTTCTAAAGCATACGCAAGCAGAAATTTCAATGTACAATGATGTTTTTAAAAAAACAGTCAAAATGTGCTCCACTCGGGCTGAAAACGCTTGTTTGGGACATGACATTAATGTTGACTATAAATCATAAACTAAGCATTTTTCAGCTGAAATAATGAATGTAGTCCTCTTAATTCTTGCTTCTAAAGCATACGCAAGCAGAAATTTCAATGTACAATGATGTTTTTAAAAAAAGGGTCAAAATGTGCTCCACTCGGGCTGAAAACGCTTGTTTGGAACATTTCATTAATGTTGACTATAAATCATAAACTAAGCATTTTTCAGCTGAAATAATGAATGTAGTCCTCTTAATTCTTGCTTCTAAAGCATACGCAAGCAGAAATTTCAATGTACAATGATGTTTTTAAAAAAACAGTCAAAATGTGCTCCACTCGGGCTGAAAACGCTTGTTTGGGACATGACATTAATGTTGACTATAAATCATAAACTAAGCATTTTTCAGCTGAAATAATGAATGTAGTCCTCTTAATTCTTGCTTCTAAAGCATACGCAAGCAGAAATTTCAATGTACAATGATGTTTTTAAAAAACGGTCAAAATGTGCTCCACTCGGGCTGAAAACGCTTGTTTGGAACATTTCATTAATGTTGACTATAAATCATAAACTAAGCATTTTTCAGCTGAAATAATGAATGTAGTCCTCTTAATTCTTGCTTCTAAAGCATACGCAAGCAGAAATTTCAATGTACAATGATGTTTTTAAAAAAACAGTCAAAATGTGCTCCACTCGGGCTGAAAACGCTTGTTTGGGACAATACATTAATGTTGACTATAAATCATAAACTAAGCATTTTTCAGCTGAAATAATGAATGTAGTCCTCTTAATTCTTGCTTCTAAAGCATACGCAAACAGAAATTTCAATGTACAATGATGTTTTTAAAAAAACGGTCAAAATGTGCTCCACTCGGGCTGAAAACGCTTGTTTGGGACATTACATTAATGTTGACTATAAATCATAAACTAAGCATTTTTCAGCTGAAATAATGAATGTAGTCCTCTTAATTCTTGCTTCTAAAGCATACACAAACAGAAAATTCAATGTACAATGATGTTTTTAAAAAAACGGTCAAAATGTGCTCCACTCGGGCTGAAAACGCTGTTGGGGACATTTCATTAATGTTGACTATAAATCATAAACTAAGCATTTTTCAGCTGAAATAATGAATGTAGTCCTCTTAATTCTTGCTTCTAAAGCATACGCAAACAGAAATTTCAATGTACAATGATGTTTTTAAAAAAACGGTCAAAATGTGCTCCACTCGGGCTGAAAACGCTTGTTTGGAACATTTCATTAATGTTGAATATAAATCATAAACTAAGCATTTTTCAGCTGAAATAATGAATGTAGTCCTCTTAATTCTTGCTTCTAAAGCATACGCAAGCAGAAATTTCAATGTACAATGATGTTTTTAAAAAAACAGTCAAAATGTGCTCCACTCGGGCTGAAAACGCTTGTTTGGGACATGACATTAATGTTGACTATAAATCATAAACTAAGCATTTTTCAGCTGAAATAATGAATGTAGTCCTCTTAATTCTTGCTTCTAAAGCATACGCAAGCAGAAATTTCAATGTACAATGATGTTTTTAAAAAAAGGGTCAAAATGTGCTCCACTCGGGCTGAAAACGCTTGTTTGGAACATTTCATTAATGTTGACTATAAATCATAAACTAAGCATTTTTCAGCTGAAATAATGAATGTAGTCCTCTTAATTCTTGCTTCTAAAGCATACGCAAGCAGAAATTTCAATGTACAATGATGTTTTTAAAAAAACAGTCAAAATGTGCTCCACTCGGGCTGAAAACGCTTGTTTGGGACATGACATTAATGTTGACTATAAATCATAAACTAAGCATTTTTCAGCTGAAATAATGAATGTAGTCCTCTTAATTCTTGCTTCTAAAGCATACGCAAGCAGAAATTTCAATGTACAATGATGTTTTTAAAAAAACAGTCAAAATGTGGTCCACTCGGGCTGAAAACGCTTGTTTGGGACATGACATTAATGTTAACTATAAATCATAAACTAAGCATTTTTCAGCTGAAATAATGAATGTAGTCCTCTTAATTCTTGCTTCTAAAGCATACGCAAGCAGAAATTTCAATGTACAATGATGTTTTTAAAAAAAGGGGCAAAATGTGCTCCACTCGGGCTGAAAACGCTTGTTTGGAACATTTCATTAATGTTGACTATCAATCATAAACTAAGCATCTTTCAGCTGAAATAATGAATGTAGTCCTCTTAATTCTTGCTTCTAAAGCATACGCAAGCAGAAATTTCAATGTACAATGATGTTTTTAAAAAAACAGTCAAAATGTGCTCCACTCGGGCTGAAAACGCTTGTTTGGGACATGACATTAATGTTGACTATAAATCATAAACTAAGCATTTTTCAGCTGAAATAATGAATGTAGTCCTCTTAATTCTTGCTTCTAAAGCATACGCAAGCAGAAATTTCAATGTACAATGATGTTTTTAAAAAAAGGGTCAAAATGTGCTCCACTCGGGCTGAAAACGCTTGTTTGGAACATTTCATTAATGTTGACTATAAATCATAAACTAAGCATTTTTCAGCTGAAATAATGAATGTAGTCCTCTTAATTCTTGCTTCTAAAGCATACGCAAGCAGAAATTTCAATGTACAATGATGTTTTTAAAAAAACAGTCAAAATGTGCTCCACTCGGGCTGAAAACGCTTGTTTGGGACATGACATTAATGTTGACTATAAATCATAAACTAAGCATTTTTCAGCTGAAATAATGAATGTAGTCCTCTTAATTCTTGCTTCTAAAGCATACGCAAGCAGAAATTTCAATGTACAATGATGTTTTTAAAAAAACGGTCAAAATGTGCTCCACTCGGGCTGAAAACGCTTGTTTGGAACATTTCATTAATGTTGACTATAAATCATAAACTAAGCATTTTTCAGCTGAAATAATGAATGTAGTCCTCTTAATTCTTGCTTCTAAAGCA